>NW_028277125.1:43793712-43945227 GCF_059951505.1 Python bivittatus | reverse complement strand
CCTTTAAACAAAAATGTTGGAGCTCCTGAATACATGACCCTTCTTTCCTTGATTCACACACACCAGTCCTTCTGTTAGTTACATCACACCAGAAGTGGTTTCATGAAACTCCTAAACTGCTCTTCGGTGGTTCTATTTTACAGGGAATCCTGCTTATGGAAGTTGAATGGACAGTTTGTGAATATACGTGTATTGTATCTCTTCTGTAGGGTTTCTACCTTGCCTTGTTCTTCTGGTAGAAGGATTGCTCCTTGTTTCCTCATTTTGTGTTTGTCTTTCTGCTGTCCTTCACTGGTATGTTAATGAGCTGCAAGCATGCAAACCAAAATATATTTTATACACATAAATTTAACTTCATATGCATTTTACCAAAGCAGTGTCGTAAGAACATAATAAGAGTTGTACTCAATCAGAAGAAAAGCCTGTCTAGTGCAGTATCTTGTTTCTGAGCCTACCTGATACTTATGGGAAGCCTAGAAGCAAGACTAAAGGTAGTAGGTTCATACTGACTAGTTCTGTGTGTGTGTGTATGTGTTTGAAATTCAATTTAAGTATGTAGTTCATCAAAGTATTCAAAGAATACAAATGTTTCCAACATAATTAGGAATAATTTTTTCTCTAATGCCCCATTTTGGTCCATGAGCCTAAGGTTACCTCCTTGGTACCTACCAGATTCATACCCCACCTCATTTTATTTTATATATTTTAAAATTATTTTAATTGAATAAAAGGAAGGTGAGATGCTGCAAAGTAAAGGGTGAGCTGAACTCTAATCTTTATTGCCAGGAACGCTTATGAGTCCCACATATGCACTGGAGGCATTCTTAGAAGATAAAAAGGATAGGGAATTATATCCCACTGCTTAGTTTAAAAGTATGCCCACCTTCTAGACAAAAGATGGAGGCACACAGAGCATTTAGAATGCATCTTGGTTAAAAGAAGCTATGGAGCAAGTGTATCAGTTTGCATTCTGGTGAATGAGTGTAATTAGTTTTGGCCACCATCACAATATCTTGTGGGAGTGACCATAACATCCTCTCAACTTTCCAGATATACCTGGACCCAAAATGTTTGGGGAGCCTTGATCTATCCTATAAATGAAGACGTGGAGATTGGATAGACTCAGGAAAGTTACAGCCCAGATCTCATTATTGCAGTCCCCTTCTGTGTTTTCTTTTTTGCAGATTCTGTTGTTGGCAACAATAGGTATAAATCAAATAATTCTTATCTGAGATTACAGCAGTTCAAGGCACCACAGGCA
Source organism: Python bivittatus (assembly GCF_059951505.1). Classification (NCBI taxonomy): domain Eukaryota; kingdom Metazoa; phylum Chordata; class Lepidosauria; order Squamata; family Pythonidae; genus Python; species Python bivittatus. Next base: position 43,943,966 of record NW_028277125.1, on the reverse strand, counting down.
CTTATTTCTTCCCACTTAATTCCCTCTTATTGCTCTTTACTCCTGGTTTTCCTTCACCAAGGAATGCTTTAAGGGCATCTCTTATGCCAGTAATCTTTATTATACCTTTTATCTTGCTTGCATGTCACCTTTATGAAGATATTCCAAACATCCAGTTCAATGGTTGCTCTAACACTACACAGTCAAATATTTTAATTCTTTGAAAACCTCACAGAGTACACTTTATCAAGTTATGAGCTGATCCTTCCTGTTCCAAAAAAGTATCTGAAGTATTTTTTAATGTTATGGTTAAACCAGTCTAGCAACTTGAAATGAAACCTGGTTTCTTCTCACCCACATAGGAAAATTTTGCTTGTGTAGTTTACCTGTCTTACATTCCTTTTCCTTACTCATTGGAAATTATTATTAGATTAGATTTTTAATATTAGATTTTATCCCACTTTTTAAAATACATTTTATTCTATAAATTCTATGATTGTATATATTTTATATTATATATATTTATTCTATAAATTCTATGAGATTCTTAATATTTAATGTTCCATACAGATGTTAACTTTTATTCTCTTGCTACAGCTTTTGTTTTTACATCTTCTCAGACTCTGAGTGACATAAGAGATGCCAGTATTTGTTTTTGCACTACATATAGCACTATAATCTCATGCACTGCATACTCAACCTGTCCCTTTATCATATATATCTATAATTTAGATCTTGCTTGCCACAGAGATGACTGAGCTAGATGTTAATTGAAATCAAATATTTTAGTTATTAAGTGGAACCATCAACCATCATCACTTTGAAAAATGGCAGCCTTGGGGTATTGCCCTATTCTTTTCTAGAGTGCTCTAAATATTTTATATATGGCATCTATACAATTAGGCTGTAGCTATAGACCCATATATCACATGTTGCATTAAACTATGATGTATCTGGTTTATTTTGTTTTGACTTAGCATGTTGTATGAATCCAAATATTGTGATTTGTAAATGGTGATTCTGCATGTAAACCCAGCTATGGTGTTAGCTATTGGATTAACATAATGTGTGAATCCAGTCATTTATGCTTCTGAAAAATAAAGACAAAAGGAAGAGGTAAGAGACTTAACATTAAAGTTAGCAGAGAATGAGGAAGCATGACTCTGTTTTCTGGAAGGGCAGCTGTATAACAGAATATGAGAATGGTATTTAGCTCTTCCTGAAGTTTGGGCTGGAGTAGCAAGCTTGTCTGCATAGGGTGAACATGACACAAGTTTATATTTTCTACTTCAGTATAGAAGAATAATCTTGCTTTGGTTATAAGCCATGTTTCCTTTAGCCCCCTTCCTTTTCAAAGGAGGCAGGAATTTTAGGGCTTTAAGAGAGATCTCAGAAGACTAGATGGAGAAAGCTAGCAGCTCACTTTTGAACCTTGGGCTGAAGGTTTCCATCCCATTAAATAGATTACTTGATAGAAAATATTAGTCACAATATAAGGAAAGATAAACTAACCTTTTCCTGGGACTTTCACAGGACCAAGTTGATGAACTTATTTACTTAATGCTGGACCTAGCAGCATACATAATCTTTAAATAAATGTATAAAGGTAATTTGGCTTTGGAGAATGATGGTTGGGAAATGCATCTCCAGATGTTATAAATACCTAATGATGTGAGAGTGACTGGCAGTGATAGTGATCGTTACAGTGAAGTATTCAGCTATTGTATAGGACCAGCAACCTGATTCATTAACACTTCAGATACATATGTCATCTGTGCTAAGAGACCTGGGCCAGAGCTTGATTGTAGAGCACTTAAGTATAGGAAGGTCATTTGATTCTTGGCATCCTCAGGAAAGGCTGAAAGGGACATCTGTCCCAAAGCCTAGAGAGCTCCTAATACTTAGTATATACAATAATTAACTAGTTTTGGTCTGAGGTAGCTGCTTGCATTTCTTCCTCTCTGCAGAAGATATACTTCAGGTTAGATATTTTTTCTGAAGGCTTGTCAAGGCTGGTTCTCCTCATACCACCTTCTGTTCAACCGCAGTATCAGGAACATGTGGCCTAATTTGGCTAATTGTGGCATTGTTGAGGGCAAGCATTGCATAATGCATAAGGAATAGATTGCTGAAGAGCAAAATGGTTGGAAATATTGTCATAACTGGCTAGCCTCAGTAGCAATATCAATGCACATTGCAGCTTAGACCTTGCTTTTTAGGGTAAATAGTCTACTAATAAATGATGTTAATTGGTTAACACCTTTTTCTACTTCCTGGTCATAGGTTCACAAGTTGAAATTTGTCATATAGTACAGGGTTGACAGGTATTTTTAACTGGTTCTGGCCCAAACCACAGAATCTATGTTATGGAAGGCAAGGTGATGTTCAAATGAACACTGTAGTATAAAACTGGATTCTGCCTATCAACTTACCTGATAATGGCTAGAAATTCTGGAAGTTGTAATCCTGCACATCTGGAAGTCACTGGGCTAGAGGAGCTATCTAGAATATGCAGTTGTGACAGGGAAACATTTCTGTCTCCAAGGTCTTGAAGCGGCAGAGAGAATAATCTGAGTTCTCTCTGATTGTCAGATGAACATGCATCAGCATAGCGGCTTAGCAAATACAGAGCTAGAATTTGGAATTTAATTAATTTTAGTTGCTTGCTGACATCCCCATCTCTCGTTTCATAAGCTTTCAGCTAAAATTGTTTCTTGGCTGACTTTAAACTGGCCTGGGCCCTTTTTGCCATTAGTTCAGGTTTTATTTGATATTTATAGGTTAGCTTTAATACTAGGCAGTAAGTAATTCCTCATTCAGGAGAATATTTCTTCTTTCCCTGCCAGGGCAAGTGTGAAACCCACAAGAACTACACAGTCATAATTCATGATGAAATTATGACTTTAGAGGCTTAAGGAAAGGCAGGCTAAGCTTGGGCCTGAGCCTGGTTTTTTGCCATTTCAGCTTTGTTCTATTTTGAGAATATGTCTTATTTCTAACTTTTCTCTCAATTTACCATCCTGTTTAGACTTAACCTGCAACACAGGCTTCTTATACAGCTAGCTTGAAGTTCAGTCTCTTTGTGTGGGCAGTCTGAATTGGGTCAGTTGAGGAATCTGACCCTCTCTTGCCTCCTTCCCACAGAGCAATGTGCCTGCAATATATGGAGGACCACTGGGAAAACCCCATCCTGCATTGAATGAGATTTTCTTGCTGGGCAAAAGACTGAATGACTGTGCACTAGGAATATGTTTATTTTCTGTCTATAGTTTCGCAATCACAGAATTTGGCATCCACAGATTCTCTGCTTTCATTTTAAAATAATGCTTTTCTAGCTGACATAGCTGCAACAGAAGCTGAAATACATGGCTGGTGATGCCCTAGAAGAGGGTTCCTCAATGAGTGGACTTCAACTCCCAGAATTCCCCAGCCAGCTTTGCTGGCTGGGGAATTCTGGGAGTTGAATTCCACCCATCTTCAAGTTGCCAAGGTTGAGGAACTCTGTCCTAGAAGACTGCAAGAAATCCAGCTAATGGGGTAAGAAGAGCTTTCTGGCCATCCTTTATGTATACCATGTGTTAAGTTCTGTCCATTTCTTCCTTCTTCCTCATTCTCAAAACCATTGTTAATACTGTAGCCTTCTTCAAAATGGGGAGGGGAAGATTTGAATGATTTCCTTAATTTATTTGTGTCACTGACTTCTGACCACCTTGCTACAGAAATATGCACATTCATGTTTTTGATCTGTGAGTGCCAAAGAGGTTGTTGCAAGATAAGAATCAAATAGTATTGATTTTCTGAAACAATGAGTGGGAGATGGTGCCTTGACAGCCCATGAGGACCTCCCCTGTGAAATGCGCTGCCTGATAAACAAGGTACAAGGTGCTATGTAGCGTGCTTTGTGGAGGTGGGTAGATGGTGGGATGGGCAGGGTAAGGAGGTACTCTTATTGGAAGTACAAGTTAATATCAGCTTTTGTTCCAATGAGCACTGTGCAAGAGTTGCTATCTTTGAAATTTGCTATCTGGCATTCTTACCTCAAACACTTCTTTGTGTATGTGTATACCCAGGTCAAAGGAGCTAACTGCCCTTATATCAAGTCCCAACAGCTTAGTGGTCAGCACTACTCCCTAATTCTCTGAGTCAGGTTGATGACTCTCTGTTTTGTGGCAATGAAATGTAATTATTGCCCCAGCAGCATGTGATTTTTCTGGCCTGATGTTTGTAAGCAAAGCTTTTAACTATATACTGCTTGGGTTTTGTGGATATGGTAAAGGAGGGAGAACATAGTTCTTGCATGGCTTCCACGAAGCTGCAGCTACTGCTAATTATTTATATTCTTGCAGAATTTCCATTGACTGCAGTTAGTGGGGGTTGATCAAATCAGAATTAATCACATCAGAACAAAGTCTTCCTGTACATCTCCTCAACCCCTTCCCACTTCACTTTGCTCTTGTCTCCAGATTGAGCTTTACTAGATGATAAAAAGTTCAGTAAGGTACTTGGCAAGTAGGAATATGTTGAGGATAGCTGGGGATATCGGTGAAGCTACCTTAGAGTGAACGAAGCCATTGGCCCCTCAGTTTAATATTTTCTACATGCCCCCCCCAGGTTTACAGGCCAAATGACATGGATAATAAACACATGACTTGGAAACTCATCAGGGTTTGTTTCATTGTTTTTTGTGAACCTATCAGCAGACATGCCAAGGTCCAATTTTCATTGGGGGCCACACTTCAGGGAACTGTTAACCCTTCCCACTCCAGCGTAAATCCTAGTGAAAATAAGTCCCTGTTATGCTGCTCCTAACCTAGAAAAGGCTCCCATTGGATTCCACAGACTTTCAGATTTTATGCCTGCCTTGGCTGGCAAGGGAGATTGACTATTCAAACTAAGGGATGATATTCAGCCTCAAGGGCAAGACTGGCAGTTGTGTTGTCCTTACAATTTTAATGGTGGGCAAGGGCAGCAGTTGGTGGAGTCCCCTTGCTGGATTTCCCCTTCCACTAGGGAGTACTTCCTAGAGTTCTCTCCTGTTTCTTCCCTTGCCCCTCCATCACACAAGCAGCCTGTCCATCAGATGTAGGGGTGAAGCAGGAGGGAGCAGTTGAGAAGTGTGGCAAGGGGATGTCAGCATTTGCAGCTAGTGCTCAGGCTGAAAGGACCCAACTCAGCCCTTTCCCCAGATGCACTTGTCACTCAGACTGAAAGGAAAACAGGCCAAACTTGTCAGTTTCATCCCAGCTCCTATACATCCCAAGTGCATAAGCACTGCAAGGGAATGTCTTTAAAAAAAAAAAAAAAAAAAGTCTTTGCTGGTTTAAATTGATTGGAATGCCAGTCTTTTTTTTTTTTTTTTTAAGACGGAGTAGCTAGATATGTCTTTAAAAGGCCTCCACAGTGGGTTGGAGATGAATTGAAGGCAATGTCATGAGAATGTGTCTTAAGTGAGGCATCTTCATGCCATGGTCAGCAGGATATGAGGATGAGCACTAAAACATGTGCTTCTTGAGGCCTGTTTTCAGGCTGTTCCAGCTGAGAATGAGGAATATGCGAGGCATCTCTGGTCAGCTGGGCTCCATAGAATATCAGACATTTGATCCTAGTGTCTCTTATTCACCTCCCTCTCTAGATAATAGGTATGTTTGTTTGGAAAGGGATTTTAAAATGCAGGCAATAGGCAGCCTTTGGTTTTTCCCTCTGTTTGCAGCTGGCTGTTATTGCATCCCTGGTCTCCTCAGCTAGCAATCTTCAGAGCAATTACAAGGGGCCCCTCCCCCACTGCAGCAGTCATGGAAGAACAAGAGCCCTGTGTGAGAGGAGCAGGAGAGGGAGGTAAAGGAAGACACAGCATCACATGCCTATTCTTGAATCCATTCAGCTAACCTCTCCCTTATCACAGGGACAGCAGCCTTGTGGAAGGGAGCAAGGAGATGGGGCAGTGGGGGAGGGAGTGGCCAGCAAAGGCAGTCACAGAACTGCTCTCCCTGCTGTAGCAACTCTGCCTTACCCCCCCTGCTTTCAGTTGCGTTTAGCAATTATAAATTAGGGGGGGGGGTTGCCTTCTCCACCACTCCCCTCTCTAACCATTTTTTATCTGGTCCCTTCTCCAATCTAATGCCCTCCGTATACGTTAGGCTAAGCTGGAAACAGCCACTGGCTAGAAATTCTGCCATCTGAAATCTTAAAGGGTTGGCAAGCACCGCCTAAAGGGAAATTGCCATTAAAATGGAATTGTACTGAAAGATCCCCTTTGGAACTATTTTGATAATGAAGAAATAAATAATTTTAAAAGAAATTAAAAAATAATTCCAGACTGGGGTTGACTTAAGGGCTGTGTCTGAATGTCCTGTCCTGAATGATACTGTCATATGATTTGGCATTTCAAAGCTCTGTCTTTCAGTACTCTATACTTAGCAGTGAATTTTATCACTTTCTCAGTAATTGTACTTTTAATACTTGAACTGTTGCCACATCTTTTTCAACATCTAGTTTTCCTTAGCTGAGCATATACCAAGGGATGCGAGTAGCACCTTCTTTTTTAGCACACAGCATTCTTTTTAAAATCCTGTTGACCTTAGCATTTATTCTTTACCTCAGTCTCAGCAATCCTGATCTGTGAAATAGGAGTATTTATTTATTGCTTTTGACCAGGACTTTTTGTAATGTTAAAAGAATTCCTGTTCTTGAAAAGATGCACAATCACACACACATACACACCATTACATGGTTGGGTTGCTGTAAATAATTGATTCTACCTATGAGCCCCCATTTTTTGTCTGCCTGTAGCTAGTAAATCTCAGTGTTCTGGTATTTTTTTTTTCCTAAAAAAAAATAATATTGATACTATCAGTCTGAAGTCTGTCCACTTCTGTTTGAACTAATTCGTATCCATGTATGCATTTTTCAGTCTTTCCTGGGCTAAACTTCATATGTAGTCTTCCCTAAGTTGATGCTTTTAGATGGGTTGGGACTACAACATCCAGAATTCCTCCCAATCTATCTGGGTGGACAAGATTAGAGAATGTCGTATCCTATTTAAATGTCAATTTTTGTTTGTGTGATTTTGTTCTTATCACAATTCTCCTTTTTAACAGAGTCTTACAGAAAATTTAGTCCTGCTTTCTCCAACTTGATGCCTTCCAGATGTGTTGGACTTTAGCTACCATAACCCCCATAATGTTGGCTGAGAATTATGGGAGAAAAAAATCCAGCACATGTGGAAAGTACAAAATAGGAGAAGGCTGGTTTAATTTATACTTTATGGTGTTCTTAGTAACATCAGATGCTATAATCTCTACAAAATTGATGTACACTGCACTCATTGCTTCAAACAACAAAGGCAAACATTGTCACTAATACTGCTTCTCATTCAGTAATGATCTCATCTTTCTGAGAAATCTATTTCATCCAGTTGTGCAGCACTCTGTTTTATATTAGTTGTTCCTCTGCTAAATCATTGGGCAGTTTTTGGATGACGCAGATAAGAAAGAAAAACAGAAACAGTGAAGAGAATCAAAAAAATGTAAGGTGAAGAATGCAGGATTTTATGGGAGTTGAGGAAAAATGAGTAAATTCAGATCAAGACATGGGAAGTCTTGAAAAACACTAAAGCTTTCCTTTTTCATAAAAGGTGTTTGTGTGCGTAACTACATATATATATCTCAAGAAAAACTTCAGTCAGGGTTTAATTCTATCTCTGATAAAGTAGTGAGACTTTAATAAATTAACCAGAAATAGCTGTCACAACCTCAAGGAATGGTGCAACTTGTCAGCATTTGATGTAAAAAGATGAAGCAGTGGTTGTAAGAAGGTATAGTTAGGGGTTTAGAAGATTCCTGCTTTGAAGTATCCCTTTCTCTTTGCAGGTCGTAATGAACCTCTAAAAAAGGATCGCCCCAAGTGGAAGAGCGATTACCCAATGACAGATGGGCAACTAAGAAGCAAGCGGGATGAATTCTGGGATACAGCACCTGCCTTTGAGGGACGCAAGGAGATTTGGGATGCACTCAAGGCTGCTGCCTATGCTGTGGAGGCAAATGATCATGGGCTAGCACAAGCCATTATTGATGGTGCTGGAGTTACTTTGCCTCATGGTATGTCCCCCAGTGCAGAACAGAAATGGTGTGCTAACTTGTTAGAAATTGAAGGATATTACTCCTCAAATCAACTCTTTTTCCTTCTACTAAAATAAAAACACATGCATTTGCAACCATAATATGTGTATGGAGCAAATCCATGCTCATAACTCTGTGTTTATAGGAGTAAGCAGGATTGGCTGTGTCTCCTTGGTACAAGGACACTTGGTAGTGTCTATATGATGAGAAACAGGCTGGCTGCTACAAAATATTTATTTCTGGTATTTCTAAGGGTTTAGAAGTATTTTGACTCCTTCATGGGGCTCTACATCACATTTACTTCTGATATAAGGACAATAGTTCACTAGGACTAGGACCTGAGTACATAGGTACATTTGTGTCTGTCACATCAGTTTCAACAGCAAAGACAGGAAAGAAACCAAGTTCTGAAAAGGAAAATTGAAAGCTTACATTTGAAAGTTTTTAGTTTAGAATTAAGATGGTTTCAAAATAATTGTGATTTTTTTCTTTAAGCTTCTCACGCCCTCTAATGGTATATTCACTCCCTTACAGGCTCACTTACTGAGTGCTATGATGAATTGGGTAACCGATACCAACTTCCTGTATACTGCCTGGCACCACCTGTTAACTTGATTATGGAATGGAGTGAGGAGGAGGGTGCAGAACCTCCAGAGCCGGCACCCAACACCCGCCGTGAATTCCCACTGAAAGTGCGCCTCTCATCTGGCAAGGATCTGCGTGTGAATGCTAGCATGACAGACACAATTGGACAACTTAAGAAGCAACTCTATGCCCAGGAAGGACTGGAGCCTACATGGCAACGCTGGTTTTTCTCTGGCAAGTTGCTGACGGATAGGACCCGCCTGCAGGAGACCAAAATCCAGAAAGACTTTGTAATTCAAGTAATTGTCAATCAACCCCCTACACCGAGGAACTGAGCTAGAGATAGTTGGTGTGGCCCCCAGTCTGACCCAGAGACTGAGCATAAACCTGTGACAGCACGTGTCTGTTCTATGCATCTAGAGAAGCGGATGGTGTACTTACAAGCAGGCTGGCAGAATCTGCCATAGCCTTTGAAAAGTTGCACATGCTCACTCGCTGCAGGGCACAGTCAGTAAGCTGGACAATAGCACAGATGTGCAATGTTCAAAGTGGTTTCTGTTTCTCCCAGTGGTTTGTTTCTCATGACCATCTGGGCTAGTTTTTTACCTTCCCCAAACTCCAAAGAATTAGATATCCTCACCCATTTCTAGGCTCGGCTGGCACCGAAACAATGCCTCCTTCTTTTCCTTTCAACTCCACTCCAGTTGGAGTTGCCCACATTGGGACTTTAAGCCTGAAATGATGGATTGTGGGTCTAGTCCTTTTCAGGGACTCAGTGTAGCTCCTGCCATTTGAGTACTGAAAGCTTTTAGAGAAAGTCTGAGACCAAAGTGTCTCTCACATGAGAGACTACTGCCTCGGGCCCAAAACAAATCAATTGCCAGGGCTGATTCCCCATATCTAGACTTTTGCCTATACTGAGGTTAGCCCTGTTTGGTTCATCAAGGATGATTGTGCTACGACTCAGCTCATCCTAGATCTATGGACAGCCCCTAATCCAGATAAGGTGTGATATATGGAGAATGGAGGATGGATCATATATGTGGGTCTTAGTGTAATTTATCAATAAAATCTTTTTCCAGCTAGCCATGTGCCTGATTCAGTGGGGATTTAATTACATTCCTTCATGTCAGCAATTATTGTGTGGTGAAGGGATAGTTATATCTTGCCAGAGAGAAACTGTCAGTAGGATGGATTGGCCTTTGTAACTGTAACACAGTGCTCAAAGAAAGGAAATGACAGTCTGCATAAGACAAGACAGATAGGAATGTGAAATTCCAGAAAAATATGGCTACCTTGTAGTATGATTAGGGTGCTGGGCTAGAGAAATCCAGGTTCAAATCCTCAGTCAGTTGTGAAGCTTATGGGAATGACTTTCGCTCAGCCCATCTCACATCATAGGGTTGCTGCAACAATAAATTGTGTAGAGATGGGAGAAAGCCATGTAAGCTGCTTTGAGAATGTGGAGGAAACCTGGGATCTACATATAGTAAAATGTATGTGATCTAGGTGTGATAAGAGTGCAGGGTAATAAAAACATATGTAGGGAACAATCTCCACCTGGGAAAGGGGCTATTTATATATTCTATATTCTACCATCTTCCTCCAAGCTTTTAACAGGCTTGTTTCCATTTGCAGGGGCAAATCAAGGTAGGAAAAAATATATATTCCAGCACGATAGGACTGTGAAGAGAACAGGTTGGAACCCCATGTTTCAATGCTAATGTCTATTTTGAGCCTCGGGTGCAAGTGTTTGGGACATTTTTTATTTATTTTATTTATTGATCATATTTATATAGCTGCCCATTTCACAAAAAAAGTGACTCTGGGTGGTGTATAACACTTAATATAGAAGACCTTGAGACCAGAGAAATGCAAAAATAGAACATTGTATAAAAATATAGTGAGTACAAGGTTCACCAGCCTTTTTCTTTTTAAATTAAGAAGAATGTATGATATTCTGTACACAGGTTTAAATTGCTCACCTGCTAAGTGCAAATAAGGGGGAATAGCAAAGGGTGAGCCTGAATGACAGATCAACTTGTTCATTTTTTGTGGGGCAAATTACCTGATTGATAAAAGATCAAACATGGTACCAGTTCACATGATGCTACCTAGCATTCTTTATTTTAAGATGGCAATTTTGTATAGACTTATACCTACTGTGCCCTAGAACCTCACATCAGTTGTTAATATTTAGATGTGTTAATTTGTACAGACATTTTACATTTTTTCAAAACTTGTGGGTATGAACTGTCATCAACATATTTAGTACAGTCACTTTGCCTCTGATTCATATAGCTTTAAAAGTTACATTTTCAGAAATTTAAACTAATTTTAAAATACCCGAAGTGTAAGATTACAAGTTATAAAGAACTTCAGGGGTGATAAGTTCACTCTGTGGAACCGAAAAAGTTACCAGATTTTTAATCTACTTATAAAATATATGTAGTATGTGGTCTTGTTTTTATTGTGCAGATAGGAATTAGGAAACATAGGCTGATTGTGGTTAGAACCATTCATCTCATGAAACTGGGATAGTAGTAAAAAGGATGTTAAGCAGATTCAAGCCTTGTAAAATGGTTCAAGATACTGCATGTTTGGTAAATCAACCTGTTCCCTTCCCTAGTAGCTCATTCTGCCCTGCATCCCCATGTAAGCTGTCTTCAGTTGTTGGAAAGAAACTTGCCCAAGTAATTTCTGAGTGATTATTAGAAAAAAGGATTCCCATTTTGTACATGCAGGAACATCCCATTACTGAAGCAGCATTGCTGTCAGTACAAAAGGGAGGGGGGCACAGAAACTGTGTCCATCACTATAAATAGCTCTCAGCTCAACTCTTCCTAGTGTCCTCTCATCTGCCCCCAGTTCACCCAATATTATTCATACTGTTCCATGCTCACTATTCCAGGCTTTGTGACTAAGTTAGACGCTTGGCAGGTTGGCAAACTCTTTTCTGGCAGACCCCAGGGGCTGGGATGTCACATGTAGTGCTTTCCCATAGCAGGTAGCATTTTAAAATAAATAGGGAGCTTTCCTAATTTGGTACTTTTCAGATGTGTTGAATTATAAATCTGTTGTCCTCAGCTGGTGTGCTCAGGCTATGTAGCCCAACGCATCTGGAGGGTGCCAGGTTGGGGATGGCTTCTATGATATATATTAGATAATTCTACCAGACATAGTAATGATTCATAAGTAGTTATGGAGAATTCCATCCAGGCATAAAGCCATAAACTCTATCCCCAATCTAACCAGAGGGAGCACACCCACCTATATGGGACTAAAAATATTCTGCCAAAACCTCATGTCCCTCTGTAGCTCAGGGAATTTTGTGTTCACTTCCTGATTGGCCAGAGATGTGTGACTGTTAAAGGATCATTTTAGAAATATGACTTGTGGAAAGGGAGAGAATGTGACAGACTGAGCTCATGACAAAGGCACCTGGAGGCAGGACATACATCTTAATATCAATGACTGCAAGTGGAGATATCAGAGAGTACGGTGTAAAAGATCAGGAAGATAGTTGAGTCAGGATCTGAGGAGTAGGTGAGAAGATTTACAATTCCTGGACAAACAAAGATGGATATGGACCACAGAATAAAATGGGCAACGGAGCTGGTTGAACAGAAGCTGAAACTGGAAGAAGATCGGCAGAAAGTAAGTATCTAAGGCCAAATAAAGCTGGTTACTTGGGACCCAGGCAATAAATGTAGATGTAAAAGATGGGACCTGGAGGTTCCTGAGTCCGACAGCTGGAAGACGCTGGCATAAAGCAGGCAAAATATACTTGCCAGCCAAAGGAAAACCTGTCTTACCAGAGAGCACTGTGAAGCAATTGGTTCAGGCAGCAGATTTAGAGGGGAAGCCATGTTTTGGCCTCCAGTTTTCATTTTATGATTTAAAAAAAAATAAAACTGAAGAGGAGAACCACTGTTTCAACTTTTGTGGCAAGCATGCAGTATGATTCTGCTTTATCAGATTGTATTCTACCTAGCTCTCCCAAGAAAACAAAACAATCCCCAATTCTAGGCATTAAGAGAGAAGTCTCGCTGGACTGGATCTGGGATAACTTGGTGATGAAATTAAGTCTCAAGATAACCATCAGACTATCCTGGGAGCGGCAAGAGATTTTTATAGAAAATGGATGGAACTAATAGAGCCCATCAGAAGTGGAATGCACCATAACTCAGAAAAGAAAAAAAGACCAAAAAAATGCCTCAGGTTTCAACACTTTCTCCATTTTTTTTAACCCAGAAAAAACACCCCTCCTCTGCAATGCCACCAGAAGTGGTCCGGTTAGATATCCCACATCTGGAGGAGGAGAAAAGACACAAACCTGCTAACAAGGGGATTGAAAGTCTTAAGGTGAGTGGGCTGTTCGATTCTATTCTACTGACAAAATTCTGTCAACATTCTCTAAACTCACACCCAGAAGATATTTTATAGGGTAGAGCATCCTAACAGTCACTAGCCTTTTACTGTTCCAGGAGGCACTGGCAAGCTACTGTGATGTAATTGTCAGAGTAGATTTTAATGTGAAATGGGGAAAGAAATATAGATTGAAATTCTGCTCAGTTTATAGATTGAAGCAATTGCCAGCCACCAGTGAACCAATTGCCAGCTATTATGAGAGTAAGTTGGAATAGAAGAATCATATTCACACCTCTAAAAGTTGTCAAGAAAAGGTAACAAAAAGAAAATAAAAAAACAAATCTTGTTACAGAACATGCACATGCATTCCAATTTGCTTCCCAAATTCTTTTTTCTTCCCCCTAACAGCCAATAAACAGTGCACTGCCCCCTAATAGATTGTGTGTGCGCGTATGAGAGAGAGAGAGAAAAGAGAACTGATTCCAGCTATTCCAAATGATAATCAGTTTTTACCAATCCTATTTTGAGTCCTGATGTCAAACTCATGTCTGTTAATTATTCTGTGCAAACTTTGTCCTGTCTGTCCTGCATGGAATCCAGAGGGGCATTGCTACCAGATGATGGCATATATCACAAATTTGGACACAAGTTTGACATCAGGACTCAAAATGAGGACAAAGTAACATCAGAACATTTCAAGCTCCCAGGACATTCTGTTGCAGATGTCAAAGTTACCATTTTGGAAGAAAAATATTTTAACATCATGATTAAGAGATTGCTGAACTCACATACATCAAAGGGTTTTTGGCTGCCTCAAAATGTCTCAACAAACACAATGGGTTTTTAATACTTTACAATTGTTAATTGATAAGGTACTTGTAATTTTGTAGCACATGTAATCTGCATCTGATAACCAACCTATCTTCCTCTCACTTATCCCAGTTTAAATCCTACATCAATTAAGTGACTCCATGCATTTGATGAAATGAGCTGTAGCTCACAACAGTTTCTATATTTTAATAAATTGGGTTAGTCAGAAAAGGTGCTAGCAGGTTCCTTCTGATTTTTGGCTACCATAGAGCATGTCTGATTTTTGGCTACCATGTCTCTCTTCCTATGATATCTAACATTTAAATATACTGTTTCTAGCAATAAAACACTTTTTACCATCACAAAAGTATATATCAGTTGGTACAACCTGTGATCAGTCAAAGTGAACTCAGATCACCAGCCATATATTATTACCTGCAGATGCTGAGTTTCTTGTTATGAAGCAATATTTGATTTACTGAATTCCTGATTATTATTTTTTTTTGTCTGCGGTCAGTCATTGCTGACCCTGCAGTGACTGCTTGGACGAGTCCTTGCAGTTTTCAAGGCAATTGTTTTTCTGAAGTGGTTTGCCAGAGCCTCCTTCCTAGAGCAGAGCCCAGCTGGCGAGCGCAGGAGGCGGGGTTTCCATTGCTTCGCGCCCTTTTCGGGCGCGTGCGGTTTTTCGCGCTTACCGGCAACTGCTCCCAACTCCTTTTTGCAAGGCGCCGCCAGCATTTTTTCTCCCACCGGAGTGAGAGTACCCATTTATCTACTCACGTGAGTTTTCGACCTGTTGGGTTGACAGGAACTGGGGAGGAAACAGGAGCTCACCCTGTTTAACGCGAAGGCTGGACTCGAACCGCTGAAGCGTCGACCATTTCTGGCTGGCAACTTTCAGCGTCATTAAGCCGCTGCGCCACCGCATCCCCCTGAATTCCTGATAAACAGTCATTAAAGACTAGTAGTGGGATGGTACCTTATACACTATGCTGTGTATTTTCAAGACAAGACTTCTAAAAAAAAATCAACCCAGTAAACACAGTATAAATAAACATAATAATATATGTTAATATTTGTGTTTAATTGATTGACTGATTATGTGCCATGAAGTCATTTTCAACTCTTAGCGACCACACAGATTTTCTCCATGATGATCTGTCCCTAACCTGGTCTTTCAGGTCTTCCAACAGTGCGCGCATTGCCACTGTAACTGAGCCCATCCACTTTGCTGCTGGTCGTTCTCTTCTCTTTTCTTCCATCTTTCCCAGCATTACAGCCTTCTCCAGAGAGTTAGGTCTTCGTATACTGTGTCCGCAGTAGGATAATTTGAGCCTGGTCATTTGCACCTCAAGTGAGAATTCTGGGTTGATTTGTTTGATGATCCATTGGTTTTTCTTGGCTGCCCATGGTATTCTCAGGAGTCTTCTCCAACACCAAAGTTCAAAAACATAAATTCTCTTCCTATCCTGCTTCTTCAAAGTCCAATTTTCACTTCCATATAGTGTCACAGGGAATACCATGGCTTGCACGATTTTGATCTTTGTAGGTATAGACATATCATGGCATTTGAATCTTTTCCAAGGCCTTCATGGCTGCTCTACCGAGTGGTAATCTGTATATTTGACTGCTTGTTCCTTTACTGTTGATGGTTGATCCTAAAAGGCAGAAACTATCCACCACTTTGATATCTTCATTGTCAATTCTAAGGCTGGTTATTCTACCTGTTGTCATTAGTTTGGCCTTCTTTATATTTAATTTTAATTTGTGACTAAACTATCATGTTTTTATCATTTGATTTATCTTATATTCATGCATTATTTTTTCTAACATGGTTTGTTAATTAACAGAAAGGAGGGATAAAAAATTTAAAAGAAATAATGCTATACCAGTAAAAAAAATTATTTGATCAAGCAATAGATCAGGAAAGTTAATATTTAAATTACAGCACATGCTCCATTATTAGGTACAATTTCTATGGCATCTGCAACAGGAACATATAGTAAGAAAACAAGTAACAGTCTCCTTTGTTCACAGGACAATAACATACACATTGTTTCATCTTAAGAAAGATGTAGAATAGGAATTCTGCTAATGTCAGCTGTTGAAAATACATTTTTTATGAAGTGGCAAGAGAAACACATTCTGTCTATCTTCAAAGTTGTTCCTGACATTCATTTTCCTTGACTTCTAGTGTTCTGAGACCTGACCTTAGAGGAGAACAAGAAAGTATTAGGAGAAATTAAAAACAGCTTCTCTGGCCTCATTTTGTTTATCTGCAGCTCTTGCTCTTGCTTGGGATTTCTATCAGTCCAACAGTCCTTTTCTTGGACTTTTCAAATGGGTACACAAATGAATCTACTCTCTTTGTAAATGAAAGAAGAGAAGCCAAGCAGAGTCAGCAGACCTTCCTGTTCCTTACCATGGTGCCAATTCTAATGTGGGGAGTAAACAGAGACAAAAATAAGCCTTTTGATTAACAGGTCCTTGTTCACACTGTAACTGGAAAGCACATTTGCATGTGCACAAGCACAAACACAAGAAGGGGAAAGTTGTTATTAAGAGGACACATTGAAATTGTAACTAATACCAGTTATCAGAATTAACATTAAAGAGCCAGTATATATAGTGGTTGAACAGTGAGACCCCAGTTCCAGCCCACTCTCAGCCATAGACCTTGAGCCAGTCACTCTCTCTCTCTCTCAGCCCAACATACCTTACAGGGTTGTTGTTGGGGGGAAAAGTAGGAGGGAGTGCTATATGCACTACCTTAAGCTCTTAAATGAAAGGCAGGATATACATCTAATAAATAAATAATAAATAAGCTCTCTCTTTTTACATTTTCCCACCCTTAGTTTTTCCCATTTCCGCATCTATGTGCAAATATACTTTCCAACTGAAGATAATATTTCATTCATTGGATAAAAATAATTGTAAATCTGTTAGCATGTAAGGTGCCATGAAACAGTTTCTTGTTTCTGCTTCCACAGACTCACATCTATGATAATGTGCTCTCCTCCTCCTATGCTTTTTTATTTTTATTTATTTAGAAGTATAACAAACAACACATCAGTGATTATACAGTAAATAAAATGACATCCATTATGCTGATTAAACTAAACATAAAGAAACTAGGAAAAAGATCTATATAATATCAAGATAAGATTAATTCAGTCCTTAAACTTAACATTAAATCTAGATCATAAAAAACATATTGCTCCATCTGCTCATGTTTAGGGTATGGAAACATTTCAAAAATTGATAACAAGCATGGATCTTGAATCCATTCCTCTCTGTCAGGAGAATATGATGTTATTCTTGGGAGGCAAATTTCTTGGTATAAACAGCGCTGCCTCCATCCTGCACTTATCCTGCCTTGCAATGGGCCCTAGTCAGCAATGCTGTCCACACATGATAAAACAGGGGGTAGTTTCAGGGTGGCAAGTGGCAGAATCCCCACCATCTTTCTCTCTCCCTCCCAGCATCATCTGTTCACAGGGAAACAAACCACCAATTGCTCTCTGAAGGAGTGGCAGGATAGAAAAGTATTGTATTCAAAGGGAGAGTTTTGCTGAGGAGATTTATTGTGATGATTAATCTTTCATCTAAGGGACAAAAATCCTCAGATTTTATTTTCCAAAATAAATCAGCACAAGACCAAAGGCAAGAATATTTATCGTTATTTTAATCCAACGTGGAATCCTGCTGGAAGAGCAGTTTCTTTTTGGGGGGATGGAAATCATAGTGTTGTTTTTTTAAGTTTCATATCATTTTGTTGCTGATATTCCCATGGATAGAACTTAAAACACACGCACACACACACATACACATACACACATACAATCCAGCCCCTTGAACTGAAGTACAGCAATGAAAGTAAGCCCTTAAAAAAAATAAGAGTAGCTTGCTATAGTTCCAGCAAAATGTGGATGGGAGGGGCAGTTCCACAGCAGATCTGCTGGGCCAATTGGAACCCAGCAGGTTGTTGACCTCTGAAAGCTCATCCTACCTGCACCATAAAGGGTCCTCTTAGAAGTCTAGTGTCACATTAAGATGAAAAAGATTACTTTCATACTGGATTCCCTAAAGCCAAGTTTCAGCTGTCTTCATGGTAAGCTGGTGATGAAATGGGGTTCGTGTCACAAACAGTGGAGTATGTTCATCCCATGGTGAGCAGGACTTGAAGATGAGCCCTAATGTAGCAGATATTTTGGAAATCATAAGGGTTTGTATAAATTTCTCTTCCTACAGGGACAAGAAAAGGTGCGGAAGAGTTCTTTGGACCTAAGACGGGAGATCCTTGAAGTTGGTGGCACTGAATACCTCTTTGAGCTACGCAAAAAACCAAAAAAGAAGGAGGAGAAGAAACCAGAGCCTGAACCAGAGGAAATTGTAGGAGAAGGGAGAAAGAGAGTACTGGAGAAAAAGGGAGAAAGATCAAGATTTATTTTGGGCAGATCTTGGGGAGCAGAGCAAGATGGCAAAGATCAACAAACTGGGTGTCCCCATATATATGAACTTCATCTCCCGGAATTCCAGAGCCAACACGACTATTGTTGAGAATTCTAAAATAGAAGTCCATCTATTTGGATGGCACTAAAGTTGGAGAAGGCCAGCATGGAATTAGTATCTTCCTAGAAATGTGTGGCCTTACTAGAAGCATGACTGATCCCAGTTTTCCGTAAGCTGGATGCCCTCCAGATATATTAACTTCAACTCTCAGAATTCTTACTGATGGCATGCTGTTTGGGAATTCTGGGAGTTGAAGTTCAGAATCTGGGAATGGTTGCTCCATCCAGTGCACACTGTCTTGGTGGGGATCATAAATACCGTATTTTTCCGACAATAAGACGCCCCCATGTACAAGACGACCCCCACTTTTCCAGCCCAAAATTAAAAAATCAATATTTTAAAGATAGTGCAGAACACATTTTTATTTAGTAATCAGTTAACATTTACCTGATACACTCGGTGGGAGGAGGTCCAAACTGTCTCTCTGCAGCTCTATTTCCAGGCTCTTTTGCATAACTGATTACATTCAAGCACGAGTGAAACTGCAGATAGCTTGTCTCTGCAATCAGCCTTCCTCTAACTGGTTTGTTCAGCATCAGCTGACGTCAGTTACATCAGGCTCCTGATTGGAGGAAGTCTGTTTGGGAGACAAGCTATTTCACTCGTGATTGGAGGCTAGCAATAGGAGGAAGCCTCTCTGCAGAAACAAAGTATGGGCAGTTTGGAACCACGCGGTTCTCGGCTGACTTCCTTGAATAAGACGCCCTTCAGTTTTTAGGGTAAGGATTTTAGAAAAAAGTATTGTCTTATAGTCAGAAAAATACGGGTAATTATTTCCTTTTTCTTTTTACTTTTGAAATACCCTTCATATAAAAGTTAAAATATTGTCATCCTTTCTTTATATGCTTACAAGACAGGGCCTGTGGCAGCAGAGGATTTTTTGAAAGCTGCTGTGCAGGGCAAGGTACAAGTAGTGGACAAGTTCCTGGCAGATGGAGGCTCCCCAGACACCTGTGATGAAGTAAGACCATGCGAGTGTTTTTTCCTCAGGACCATTTTTCACTTTCCATGGAGCTATACATTAAAATGTTTGTTGATTGAGCAGGATTATGTCAATCCCATGCTTGGCATAGGGTGTTCTTTGCTGCTTCTGTTACTGCAAGTATAACTCAATATGTAAACCTCTTATTGAGGGGATTTTATTGGAAACAATCTGTTTTTAAATCTATACAGATTCCAGTGGGTGAAAAGGCTCTTGTTCACTAATAAAAGCAATGTTAAAGTTGAAATAAGTTGCCCCAAAATTGAGAAATTAGTTATTTTTTTTCTTTTGAAAGAAATGCATAAGAAAAAATATCCATAGTTAGGAGGAGTAGATGAGTAGCTCATGGATCACTTCTGGATTTAAAATCTCCGATTTCAAGTATACTTGATCATGTCCACCTCAACAGTAAATATGATTGGAAAATAGAAACATTATTCCAATAGTACATCTGCTCTTTTGAGCATGTCCCTACAAAAATATGGGGGCGGGGGGAGGAGGAAATTTAGTTTAAATCAGCACATGGAGGATTCATGAATATTGGATTTGGTATGGGCAGCTATGGGAAATCTGGTGTTGGCAAGGATTTTTAAAAAGGAAGAAGCCCATGAATGTTAGAAAATCATCTTTTGGACATAGCCTTTTCTCTTTTTAGCCAACCATTTAAAGAAGACTAATTCTGTCCCTTACTTAGTTCTGCAGGACAGCTTTGCACCGTGCCTCCCTGGAGGGGCACACAGAAATTGTAGAGAAGCTTTTGGACCAAGGTGCCACTATTAACTTCAGAGATCGCGTAAGATACTTCTCTGTGCCTACTGAGATTTCCATTATTCCCCACCAAGGTCTATTTATCTCTAAGTGCCACCAAATTCCTCTCTAAAGTACAGTGGAAATATATATGGGGTGCTCTGGATACAAAATTGCACTCAGACCTATTTGTTAATTTGTCTTGGGCTGAGAGTTATAATTGCTTGGAATCAAAAAGGGGACCCCAAAGAAGATTGGGAATGGCTATGGAAGGAGACTGGAACAGTTGTTTCCTGTTTTTTGCTGACAGTTGGATTCCACAGCCATGCACTGGGCCTGTCGTGGTGGACACCTGGCTGTTGTGAAACTCTTGCAGGAAAAAGGGGCCAATCTAAACCTGAAGGACAAGGTGAGCTGAGAGGTGGAAACTTGGTTCAAGGAGAGAAATCAGTGTCATGTGGGAAATTTGGAAAAAGTCCTAAGGAAATAGGAAGATGCTAATGTTAAGACAGGGTACATAACCAGCAGCTCTCTCAAAGCATTAGATGATCCCTTAGATTGTCTCCAAAACTTGGCACCCAACTGTAATATTTCATGTGACAAAAGAAGAAACTTATCAAATGCATGATAATTACATTAACTGTGATTAAATTAGTTCTGTCCAGAATGTCCTCTTTTTGGAGAGCTGTTCCAAGTAAATCAGTCACAAGTGAAGAGACAAAGCTTCACTTCCCTACTTTCAGGTTTCAGGACTAAACTATGCTCTCTAGAAGAATTGAAAAATAAGGTATTCTGAACCTAGTATTTTATTTGGGATGCACTTACATCTAAACCTATTATTATTATGTTGTTGCACAGTCAACCAGATGTTTAGACTGGAATTGGCATTTTTATCCACCTATCGAGTCCTTCCCAAGGACCTGGGATAGGCAGTTGTTGTTGTTGTTGTTATATTTTTATCCTGCCTTTTTAAATATAGATATAACTCAAGGTGGTGAACATACATAATACTTCTGCTTCCTATTTTTCCCCACAACAACCCTGTGAGGTGGGTTGGGCTGAGAGAGCGTGACTGGCCCAAAGTCACCCAGCCGGCTTTCATGTCTAAGAGAGGCCTAGAACTCACAGTCTCCTGGTTTCTAGGCCAGCACCTTAAATATAAGGCCTGCCTCCTCTCACCCCCACTGCAGTGGGTTGGGCTGAGAGAATGACTGGCCATCATCAAAGACAACCAGAGAGCTTCCATGGCTGAGGAGAAACCAGAACCTGAGCCTCTGTTGCTAGTCCAACATTTTACTATTACGTCATGCTTACTCTCACATTAGTTAACTACCTTCATCCCTTTCAAGAAAAAAATAGATGACAGGGAATCATATTTATCCTTTTCTGCTTTTGTTTTTTACATTTCTTCATCACCGGTTTGAACTCAGCTTCTCAGTACTCCTTTACATGTGGCCACTCGCACTGGTGTAGCAGAAGTTGTGGAGTACCTGATAAACAATGGAGTGAAAATCAATTCACGTGACCGTGTAAGAGATATTTTTTTCTGACTGCTTGTCTATTTAACATGTAACTCACATCTCAATCCACTTTTTTATGACCACAGTTATACATGTGCAGAGTATTTTGTAAGAATCATACTGCCTTGATTTCCTTGCAGCAAGGGCAGAACATAAATGTAATACAAGTTCATGCAAATATTTGCACACATACTAATAAATGAAACAGAATGAAGGGGAAACTAAGCTTGAGGAAGATGTCATATGATTTTAGGATTTAAACATCTTCCTTTTGAGATTTAATTTCAGGTTCCAATCCTAATGTGCTTCTTTTTCTTTTCAAACTAGTCAGGTAGTTCTCTATTCCAACTGTTTCATATTGCCTTAGTAATTTTTAGCCTACAAAACACAAAATAAAATACTCTGTATTTCTACTTTCTGATTTCTGGTGCTAACATTTTCCACCTATCATAATGGCAAAACTGCAATCTTATCTATGACAGACAGAAATAAATTATTCAACTGACTAACGTTTGCAGCATTTGCTCATTTCTTGTTATAGCTGACTCAGAAAGCCATATTCAGTGGGTCCAGGGTAATTTTTAAAGCGTGTTGCTTATCTGGCTGCTTACTGTATCTGGCTGCTACAGCTTCTCCTATTTTAGTACCATAAGCAAATTCTTGTTGACTACTAGTCTTACACATAGGTTTATTTCCCACATAACAGTCATTGTGCAGTTTGTTTGCTTTTGACAGCATAACATCATAATTAATTAGCATAATTAATTAGCATTATCTATGAACAAGTCACTAGAGTATTCACCAACCATGGTTAAAAATATTGGCATTATATGTGGACTTAGGCAGTGTGGTATTGTCGTCTCTCTACTGCAGGAAGGAGACAGTGCACTGCATGATGCTGTACGCCTCAATCGCTACAAGATAATTAAGATGTTGATTTTACATGGGGCAGATATGTTGGCCAAAAATCTGGTAAGTGCTGACCTGTTGTGGCTTATACGGTGGGTAACATTTGCAGATAAATCAATAGCAGCAGAAGCAGCAGCAGCAGCAGCAGCAAAAAAAAAAAAAAAAGTGGTTTCTTTTCCAGATGCTCTCCACTAGCATTCAATAAATCAGAACATGTATATGCAAGTTTTGAGGCAATGGAAGCTTTTCATGTCAGTTTGGAACTTCTTAAACGTCCTTATTTCTGTTTCTCCTATACAGGCTGGCAAAACTCCTACAGATCTGGTGCAGTTATGGCAAGCAGACACACGGGAGGTGCTGGAAAAGAAAGAGCCAAGCACAACAGAAATGGCAACATGAGACATAGATGGATGAACAAAGCAAACACCTGCAATTCCAAGCAAGGATGGTTTGGGATTTAAACAAGCAGGGTCACCAAAACCCAATAAAGAGGCAATCAAAGTAAAACAAGACCAGGAAAACAGTGAAAAAAACAGCTATTTCTAGTGTTCTTTGTAGTTAGCCATAATGCAGCTTTACCTTTGGCAGCTGCATGATGAGATTAAATTCATTACCTGAGAACTTTCCATTTTTATCAAACAGGCATTGTGAAATTTCTGCTTGTCACACAGCTGTTAAAAGCCTGGTAAACAACTGCAGTTCTGATATCCACTGGGTCAAATTGCACTAAGCTATTGATAATTCCCATATGTTTCAAACAGCTGCATGATAACAAACTATTCCAAGATATAACACAATTCAAATGGAATTGCACTGGGACATTTGTAGGTACAGATAACCAAGCACTCGCCTAGAGTACACGTGCATCTTCTCCTATAACTGACCAAGTAGTGAATAGCAGGAGAGAATTCACAGCTTGAGAAGCAACAGCCCTTCTGAGCGTAGAGCAGATCTGCTTCAAGCTTCCAGAAAAAATATAAGATCAGCAATTCAGTGGCTACAGCAGCAGAGGAAAAGCCATTCCGTAAAGGAAGTGTAAAAGAACTATTTCTCCACAATTTTTGCCTTTGCAAGCCCGATGTAAAGGAAACTTTATTAAAACTGGGCCCCAACACATTTTGAACAGATACCTCTTAATCAGGGAATTGAAAAAAATAGATGAAATAATATTAAACATATTACAGGTGTGAACAGAACACATCTATAATGCCCATTAAATAATGTAAGCAAATTAGAACTATGTACAAAGAGATTACAAAAGGAGAATTGTATAAGGGGATAGGGAAACATCCACAAAGCTTAAAAAAGGAAATAATATAAAACAATGAAGAGTAGACACAAAAAAACCAGTAAAATAATGACAAAACATCACTATTACATATAAACTGACAATAACACAGAATAAGTAGCTGCATGACTCTTGTATTAAAAGAAAGATTAATGAGGGAAGGTGCACAAAACCCCCCTATATATCAATGTTAAAAATGCAGGGAGTACAAGAAGAAAATGCAACATGTAATGAGGGTAACAATTGCAAAATTGCACAAAACAGACACTGACAATACATTGAGAATGTGAAGGCAGTACAAATTGGCTAATTTCTATGGTCAGAAATAATATCAATGCTGATTACAATAGGGTTACAAATCATGTAAAAAACACACAATACTCCATCCCATAGTCAACTAGACCCAAAACACTAAAGATGAAAAACATAAGCTAGAAGGTAAACAAAAAGACAATGTAAAATTTAAAAGGGAGTACTAAAGAAAAATGTATCATGGATCTAGTAATCTGTCCAAATTATCTACCAATCATAGCAATGAACACACTAAATATTTGTTTCATTCATGGGAAAGGAGGTGTCTACACAAATTCATTTCATGGAATTGCAAAGTTTGACAACCTGGGCAACCCATCGCAATCTTTTCAGAGTGTGAACCCAGGCATCAATCGGATGGCCGTCATTAGCTTGTCTGTTGGCCTTTCTTCCCAAGTTGTATATTCACTTAAGAAGAATTCACTTGAGGACAGAGGACAAACTCTGTCTTTGGCATAAATGTCCTCTCCAGTATTGCATAAGATGTATTCTGGGTGAACGGGGCAACCAAGGCCAAATTGGCTTAACAAATGGAGATCAGATCTGTTATTCAGCATGCAAAATAACACTCTGTTACTATTTTATGCCCATTAAGAGCAGCACACACTCTTCAGGAGTGATGTAAGAGAAGCATGTGAACAAGACACATAAAACTGAATAAGGGGAATGCAAACTCTGCCATCTCCCTTTCTAGTCAGCACTTTCAACTCTGATGCAGTTTTTCTATGGCTAACTGCATTGCCTAAACCTGGATGGTGTCGGGATAAGGAAAGTACTACTATAACACTGGTAATGCTAAGGGACCCTTAAGCATCTCTCACTGAAGGGCTAAGGGCAAGTGGAAGACAGTATCATGAGAAATGCCCCCAAAAGATGTTGCCAGGGCATGTTTGGGTCATGGTTAGGTGCAAAGGGGGAAAAGTCTACAGTACCCAAGAGCAACCTCAAAATTTATAAAATCTGTTAGGCTTTGTCACTACTTACCTGGCCGGGGGCGGGGGGTGGTTTCAAGTGACTGAAGTTATTTGAAACAGCCAACAGATGCCAGTGCTATTTCTTTATTAATGGAATTTATAGGTTGCTCAGAGTAGTGTCAAACTGGAGCAGCCTATAAATCCCATAAATAAACAAACAGGCTCAAGGATGGGCAGATGTTTCTACTCTGTAGTGGGAAAAGGCCGTAGAAAGCCTAATTTATATCAAACCAAGTAAACCCATTCTCTCAGCAACCTCTGCTTAACCCTGGATTACTGAATCAGCCACATTTGTCTAAGCCAATTTAGCTAAGTGCATATTTGCAGAGGCAAAATCAAATAAACCATATTGTGACTTAGTCGATTTTATGATCCAGACAGCATAATTGCCATTTTGCTCTTTTTTGCCTGCCATGGTTCTTCATACTGGTGTTGGGACCTGTCATGCAAGGCTCCTGTTCTGTTTTTCCCACCACCTCTGGCTTCCCCCCCCCCCTCCGCTTTCTTCTCCCCCCACCCCATATCTTTTTCATGGATTTTAGCAAGCTCAACCCTTAAATACTTTCTTTTGTACACTGCTTAGAATAGCCTTGACTGAAGCCTTTACTTTATAAACTCATAAATAAGCAACCTCTAGCCTCAGAGGGAGTTTGGCATACTTCCCTATAGGACCAGGCTACAAAGGAGAGAGAGGACGCTCGCTCAGCGTGCGAAAACCTCTGAAGGAACCGAAGGGAGGGGCGAAGTGAAGAGGCGCCTGCTTTCTCCGTTCAGGTGTCCCAAAGGAGTTCAACCAGCCGTGCGTCTGAACTGAACTGTGTGGCCTGACTCCCCTCCCCGCGGGCGGTCTCGGTAGACCCTTTCCCCGCCTTCTTCAAGGGATCTGGCGGTCCCGGGCCGCGCGGCACTCGCAGCAGGCAACAGCAGGATGGCCAGGGCGGCGACTGTGGCCCCACGCTTTCTGTGCGCGCTTTGGCCGCGGGCCCCTCGCTCGAGCCCCGCGCGGGCCGCGGCGGTAGATGCTCCCCGAAGGTTCGCGGCTGCGGCGGCACCTACTCGCCGCCTAGACCTGCGGGGTATCTATCCGCCTCTCGTCACCCCTTTCACGTCCCAAGGTCGTGTAGATTATGCCCGGTTGCAGGAGAATCTGCGCCTCTACACCGAGATTCCCTTCCGAGGTAGGGTCGGCACTCTTGAGGGGAGAAAGACACGTGGGTTCCTTCTTGCGTAAGGGGTCTGTCAGAGACGAGATCCGCCTCGGGTCATTCTGGCTTGGGTGCTACTGTGACTTACTTGCTGCACCCATGGCCAAGTTTGTGTGAAACTAGTTGGTTGTCTAGCTTGTGGCTTAATATGTCGTGTGAACCCGGCGTATTCTTTTTGGCGAGAGAGAGAGAGAGAGAGATCGAAGTTTCCAGTATGCTTCCTTTTGCCACCTAAATCAGTGAGCCAGCATACTCTTCTTTCTTTCACAGCTAACTGAATATGGACAGACAGACTGAGTTCACTACCACATTAAGCCTTTGTGTGACTGTATATAACATGTTGTGTGAACTCAGACATTGTGGTTATGAGCCCAACTAGTTGTGATTTATTCAGTAAATCCTAGTTAAATAAACCATGATATGTGAACTTATTCATAAATGCTGAATGTGTCTCACGCCCTCTGGACAGACTTCTGTTAAAAGTGCAGAAGCTCTGGCAAGGAAAATATTCAGTTCTTCAGGAGGTAAGCAAACATGTTTCACTGTAGAGAAAGTACCACCGGTCAGTTGTAGCAGGAAGGCAGACACCTGTTATGGCTGAATATTATCTAGAATTAGCACCTCATTTTTTCCAGTTTTGGTTGTTAAAGAAAGATTAGGTAAAAAGAAAACCAAACCTTCTTACTTTGTTGGCCCTTTCAACTGAGTAGGAAAGGAGAAGCACAGCCCAATTACTAACTTTGTCTTCAAGGTCACACATAGTTGCCCATCCAGACTTTGGACCTAGCCTACTGTAGATGGAAAGGTGGAGGAACATGCATTGGATAGCACATTTTTCCTGTCCCTGAGTAATGTTCTACTGATGTTAACTAGCAGATAATCCTACTGCTACCAATGACAGCTTGTGTACTTCTTCCTAAGTCTGTATATTCTTTCCTAAAGCTCTTAGTTCATCTGCTCTCAGGATAAAGCTATTGTCTTTTCCTGGAAGGGACCATATGGCTAACAATCCTATAAATGTCAAACAGAAATTCAACATATTTATTATTGTATTTTATTTATTTGTGTATTTTATTCCTTATCTTTCCTTTGGGAACACTAGGGGGAATAAATGGAAATCTCTCATTTTATCCCCACAAGTTGTGAGGTAGCTTGGGCAGCAAAAGTATAACAGAGTCTCCTACTGAGCTCTGTGTTCCAGTTGGGATTTCAACCTGAGTCTTCCCAGTTCAGTTGTTGCCTTCACCACTAGACTACACTATCTTAGTGTTTGTAGCCTAACTTATTGGATTTCTGCATGTCATGTAACTATCATGTGTTGGTAACATTTAGACCAGGCTTTTGCAATGTAATATATATGAAGCTTCCTTTGGAGACTACTGGAAAACAGAGTCAAAACATGGCAGCTAGACTGAAGGTGCAAGAGATGTGTTTCTCTAGATCTTATTATTAGATGACAATTGCCATCAGTCTGGCTCATTACCCATAAGGCTGGAATTAATAGAAGTTGGAGTTCAACAGTATCTAGGGAGCCTCTTACCTCAACATTCATCTGGAACATATATCCCTCTTATATGCTACTAGGTATTCCAAACACAATTCAAAATATGGGTTGTGACTTTTAGAACCATAAACAACCTGGGACCAGAGTATAAAAGACAGCTTTCTTCCACATGAAGACGGTATTTTAAAATTCAGTATTTTAAATGTCTTCTTCGTAAGCTCTTCTCTGTGTATCTGCTTCCAGAGATGAGATGAGTGGTAGCTGAGATCTAGAGACTTTTAAATGGTTGCCTCCTTACTTTGGAATGCATTCCCAAAACAGATTTGTATAACACTTCTGCTGTCTTTTAGGTGCAAGATTAAGACACATTCATTCACCAGACCTTGACTCATTTGGCTTGCTTACTGTTGTGTTATAGACTACTAGTTTCTTAATGTCTGCTGTTTTTTCTATTTTATTAATATTTGTTCATCTTACAGTTTTATAGTGTTAATTATTTAATTGATTGATGACAGTATGTTGCTTTGGAGACTTTTAGTTTAAAAACATCATATGCAAACTTAAAATAAAACCATAGCATCAGTGGGATATATGGCATGATAGAAACTAAATAGGTACTCAGTGCTATCTTCTTATTTCTTTAGGTTTTGTAGTACATGGTTCCAATGGGGAAGCTCCCTATTTGACACGGGAGGAATGCCTGGAAGTAGTGATGCGGGTGCGCCAAGCTGTGCCTAAGGAAAAGCTGCTGCTTGTTGGGTCAGGATGTGAATGTGAGCAATAAAAAAGGTGGGCTAGAGGAGTTGGCCTCTAGCTGACCATACCCTATACGAGGAGTCTGTTTCTGGTGCTTCATTTGGCCCTCCAGAGACTCCTAATTTCACAAGATCTGTCCTTTGACCCTTAAGCCTCATAAAACCTGACTTTTATGCCATTTATGTTTCTTCCCTTAGCAACTCACTGCACCATTGAGAAAACAAAACAAATGGCTGACAAGGGTGCTGATGCTGCTCTCGTGATAACTCCTTGCTACTTCCGTGGAAGCATGACCAGTAGTGCCTTGATCCATCATTACACACAGGTAAAGAAGTGGGTCAGGGTATTCTTTCATTTATATTTATTACAGATAAGTGAAGTGGTAACAAGGGTATAACATTACACATTGAGCCAAGAAGATAAAGCTGACATTGTGTATTATGTATAAATCAGGCCAGACTAATAATACTGGAGACTGTTTTGAGGGTATGATAAGATGATGCCAGGGACAGTGATGGAGAGGTTATGTATTTCTTATCTATTACATGCTATTCGAACTTGAAGGTGTTGCTAGAATTCAAACAAAATAGAAATTCAACTAATAAGTTTTTTGAATTCTTGATTCAGGTGCAATTTCTTAAATTATTTAGAGGCTGATTGCACATAGTAATATTCTGGCTTAAATGTAGATTCTTTTACTCAAAGACTGAGAGCTGAACAAAAAGCAGAAATTGGAATATGGGAACGAAAAATACTGCATTTGGTCTTTAGGTATTTTAGATCTTGGTATTTAAAATATAATTCTTTCTCTCTCTATGTGTTGTGGCTTTTGCACAGTTCAGCATTTTCTTAATACTGTACATCTTCCCCGCTATATCCTTGGAGCATCTGAAGATCAATAGGAACAAATAAATTATTTGCACCCTCTGTTCTTTTTCATTATAGAGTTGAGACTGAATTCTCATTATTCGTTCTCAAGATTGTGAGAACTTCACAAGCAGTTGAAAAAGCCTTTCTCCATCTGTGTCTTCCACGTTTGTTGAGATTGCTGCATATAGGATTTGGCCATGTTGGCTGGGAATACTGGGAATTGTAGTCCCAGCATATCTGAAAGATGCCAGCTTGGAGCAGGCTGAGTTAAAAGATGTTGGTGGATCACAAGCCATTCTTGAAGTTATGGTAGCTGCCATATTAGGACTATAATTCTGAAATTTGCTGTGATGAAGGAATGGATGTATCACAATTCAGCAAAATGTGAAACTTCACTGATCCACATTCTACTGAACAGGAAATGCATGGGACAGTTCGTTTGTCCAGATTCAGTCTAAATACTAGAGTATTTAGTAAAATACAACAACAAGCTGAGTAAAATTCAAGATGGATGCAGTTACAATATCCATGCAGCAGAGGTACATAGTTTGTAGCTCCAGGAATGTATGTGCTTCTGAAAGTCTCAGAGGTCCTCCAGAAGTTGCCATCAAAGCATAGGGTTTATTTTGACAGCTGAGGAAAATAATATTAATTAGATTTAATTAAATTAATTATATTTAGTCAATTAAATCAAATGTAGTTTTTATCTTGGCCCTGCCAACTATTTGAGGTACAGCCCCTAGCACACCAACCAAAGTGTTGGCCTTAATATGGTATTCTCTCTGAAAAGAGAAAAGAATATGGCACCATATTGACTCTGCAATAATTTGAGATTGCCTTGTATTGCCTGGACTTATGTGAGGGGACTTGTTGAAGAGTGACGTTGTAAGGGCAGTTTGTTGTTCACAGGTAGATTGTTTCCTGTGTGCCCACGTGCTTTGCTACTTTATGTCCCCAGGTGGCTGATGCATCTCCAATCCCTGTGATACTCTACAGTGTTCCAGCCAACACGGGCCTGGAACTGCCCAATGAGGCAGTGCTCAGCCTCGCGCAACATCCCAACATAGTGGGGATCAAGGACAGCGATGGCAATGTGAGTGAAGTGTGAGAACCGGGTGGTGCACTAAGGTGACCCCCTCAGGGGATCCTTATTGCGTCTTGGTGAGATAAGAATCTACACGATGGGCATTTTTTGGTATTAAGGGATGGAAACTGCTGAACACGTTTTCTTTGAAACAGACAAGGGATTTATGGACTGATTTGGAGACCTGTCAATTGTTCTTTTCTCCTACAATATGAAGGATTAATATTTAAGCTGTTGAAGAAAATACTTTTTAAATATTTTTGCCGTAGCCAGATGGCAGTTTCCCACCTATCTGATTATCACTTGAACATTAAACTAAAATTAGAGGGACAAAGCAGATACTTTGTAAAGTTCACTTTAGTGCTTTATAGAGGGCATTATGCCATATCTAGACTGTTAAGATTCAAGTTCAAATCTCCCTTTCACCAAGAAGCTCACTGGGTGATCTCACCCAAAGTTTATTTTGCATATGGGTAAGAATAAACATGATAATCCCATGTATGCCAGGCTGAGTGTATTGCAGAATACAATGTAATACAAATGTGATAGATAAAAAGCTAATATTTTTTTCTATGAAACAGTTGCTGTGGTAATTGTTCTCCAATTCCAGTTCTGCCTGTGGCTTGATTAAATGGGGAAGAATCAGTATAGGATGATACCTAACCATGTTTGTTCTAATGCAGTGGTCTGCCCTATGAGAACATCTACTTCTCTTCAAAGCTCAGCTGTATAGAAGCATTTCAGTTTCAATTTTTCATTTTCAAAACATCAAGCTAGGGGAAATTTGGCTAGTGAACCTCTACAATCTAAAATTTTGTTGCTTTTTTTCAACAGACCTGTCTAGATGCATGGGGCTGGAGACTGTGTGGTCCTTAGCTTTCCTTTAAATATCTAGACCTTCCTTGTAAAGGGAAAAGGTACAAAACTTTAAAAAGATAACAAGCCTTAGTCCAGCCTTCTCCAGTCTGAATTCTTCCAGATGTTTTGACTGCAACTCCCATTATCCCTGTATAGGATATGCAGACTGGAACTGCTGGGATTTTTAGGGCAAAACAACTGGAGAGACCCACATTGGAAAAGTCTGCTTTAGCAAAACAAGCAGCATGAACTGACTGTTAGAATTTTCATTAAGGTTGCCCTGTATTTATGAATTTCCTGGCATGTGCAGTATCTCCACGAGTGCCTTGTGTTTTTGCTAATGGCAGCTTTTGGCATTCCGGTTATGACTGGTGATTAGTGCTATCTCCTGCTATCAAACCAACCTATCTTTTACCAGATTACACGCTTGGGGCTGCTTGTCCACAAGACCCAGAATGAAGACTTCCAGGTACTGGCAGGATCAGCTGGTTTTTTGCTAGCCAGCTATATTGTAGGTAGGTTATAGGATAGATGTTTCAGAATATGGAGAAGCAGTATGGAATAGGGAAGCAGCTATTGTAACATTAAAAAAAATAGATAATAGATGTATCATAATTACATGATTGCTAAGAAGCAGTAATTGAGTTAG
Organism: Python bivittatus; assembly: GCF_059951505.1. NCBI lineage: Eukaryota > Metazoa > Chordata > Lepidosauria > Squamata > Pythonidae > Python > Python bivittatus. Next base: position 43,911,874 of record NW_028277125.1, on the reverse strand, counting down.
TATGCTCTAGAATAATGCAAGAAAGGTGGTTGGGGTGGATGAAGTAGATATGGGAGGAAGATTAATAGGTTACAAGCTAGGCATTCTCTGTTGACTCTGAGCTTTACTTTAGGCGCTACAGGAGGAGTCTGTGCCCTTGCCAATGTGCTAGGCAGTCCTATCTGTCACCTTGAGCATCTTTGCCATGCTGGAAATTGGGATGAAGCCCGTGAACTGCAGCACCGATTGATTGAGCCAAACATTGCAGTAAGAGCCCTTAAACTTGGGGGAACTTAAAGATTCTAAGGTGGAGCTATGCTTCTTGGCAAGATATGGGAAGTAAGGGTTAGACTAGGAAAAAAACAATATTTTTTGTGGCATTCCCCAGCCAGGAATCAGTCTGAAGTCCAATCCTATTCACTTGGCAAAATAATCTTTGAACTGGAGACTATGTGTCCCATACTGTCAAATACAATAACAAAACAGTTGTGCTAAATCATTGTCTGCTGATCTTCTGCCTCCATTTCAATAGTTTTGAACTTACCACATTTAAAATTTCCTATTTTGCTTTTTGAAAAAACAAATTTAGAGGCAAAGCTCATGACATTTTTTATTCTCCTTTGAAAAGCTTGTGTTTCATTCATATGGTATGTTTCCAAAATATGTGCCCCTCCCCCCAAAACTGTTGTAGTTAGGAACTTTGAAATACTGCTTTCAGATTAATTTCAGACCCAATTAATACTTTTCAGACAATTATCCAGGGCTTGTAATTCCTTTGGTAATTTTCCCAGTCCCTCTGTTTTCCATAGATCAGTGCTAGAAATGTGCTTTCTGTGTCCAAGGTACCAGAATAAATTTGTGATATCTCTGGTCAAATGACATTGGGCAGAAACATTGGAAATGAACCTTGCCCAAGAGATGCAAAACCATCTGTCAGTCAAAGTAGAGGGAAATGTAATTTTTTAATCCAGTGGCCTAAATTAGTATTGAGTTAGTACTAATTGTAGATCTCATGTTACCTAAGTAAAAATTAGCCACTTGCTCCAAGAAAATCATCTACATTGTTCCAAGGAGCCCATATTGACTCCAAATGCTGAAGTTTTTGATGCAAAATGATGCACACATGACTTCCTTGTCTAGATTTAGGAAAAGTTGCAGAAAAATAATTGTGGGTCATTAACACACAACTAGATAGTAAAACCTTCAGTCAGTGCCACATTCTATAAGATGCATCAGAGTGGTGTTTGCATGAAAGGAAATTTGTACACAATTATTTTGCAATGTTAGTCAAGTGGCAGCTTTTAGAATTTTATATTATTTGTGTTCCAACAGGTCACCCGGAAATTTGGGGTCCCAGGTCTCAAGCAGGCCATGGAGTGGTTTGGTTATAAGGGAGGCTTCTGCCGTGCCCCCTTACTCCCGTTAACTGAGATACAAGTAATGGAATTACGCCATGATTTCACCTCCAATGGCTGGCTCTGAAGGACAAAGCATTCTAAGCAGTGCCTGGAACCTTGCTGCGGGCAATTACTGTCTAATTGGGAAAAGCTCACATCTTGCAATTTACTTAAATACAGCTCATTCAACTCATAGTATTGGAGCATTGCTATAGCAACAAAACAGGGGAATAAAATCTTCAGAACAGCGCTTCAGATGAGAAAATGCTGCATCTGTGTCTCATGGCTGACTAGAAGCCCAACATTCCTTTCCCACTTGGAATCTCTCAATTCTTACACGGCACACCTATCTCTAGAATACTGTCTTAACTATATTCTATTCTCTTCAGCATTTTCCTATATCTTGACCAGTTCTGGAATCATAGAATGATGAAAGGCTAATTGTCTGGGTTCAGAAATTGAAGATATATGTAATCTTAACAGTCCTATGTAAAGGATGGCATCTAGTTCATTTTTATGATTTACTAGGCAAAATACCATTTGCACCACTGCCTCCTGCACAGTAAATTGAGTTTGTTGAATAGGTTACATGCCCTGTTGAACAACTGAATGTCCTTGAGGTGTATAAGAATGTACAATTGGTGACTGATTATATGCCATCAAGTTGTTTTTGGATTCTAGCAACCACATAGATAGATTTTCTCCATTACAATCTATCCCTAACCTGTTCTCTGTATATTTATGGTACTCACAGAAGCTAGATCAGCAGAACTTAAGGAATTTTAAAAAGGAAGGTGCTTTATTTAATACAGCACTACTGTATAGTTCTGAGTCTTGCTCATAGTCCTCAGGGACAGAAGTTTTACGGTATAGTATAAAAATATAATCTTCATAGTAATTTTGCTTCTGTTACTGTCCCTATTTTGCTATCTCAATAATGGTGCATTATATTTGGAAAGAGAAAGGGAGAATCATTCAACAGTTCTGCATATGGCTATGTTTTTAGCTAAAGGATAAGCACTCTATGCCTAGTTGATGGTACCACTTCTTGCTGTGCACCCAGATCCAAAATGACTAGAAGTGGATAATTGTGCATACATAGTCACAGCCTCAGCCCCATTAGCTATATTTACGGCTGGTGGTCAGGGAGAATAGAGCACCAGAATTTAATCAAGCTGTTTTGTATTTTTGTATAATTCCAGCAGCACACATGGAACTGTAAGTGTTATGGAAAATCTCTTCTTTAAGCTGAAAAAGGGAGAAAAAGTTGAAGTAGTCAACAAGGAAAAAAAATGCATTGTCTCATTTACAGGTACTTAGGTTTAGTTGCACCAGTTAATGGAAACTAACCAATTGTATCAAAATTTTCTCAGAAAATGTAGTTATGAGGAAAGTAAAGGAATTAATATTCTGCCATTATAGCAGGCAGTTGCAAACAAAAAGACCAGCAACAGATGAAAAGCTTTCAGGGAGGGCAGCTTTGACAGTTGTAGATATTGGGGTCAAAGGAACAAAGGAAAGAATGGAGAGGAATATAACAGAATAGTATTTGAAATACCAGAGTAGCCTATAATGATCTAAATAAACTCATTAGCTGCACTCACACATCCTGCTTAACTATGATTTAACCTTGGTTGTTGGATAAATTATAGTAGCTGAATTCATGCAACTTGCTTAGCCACAAGCAAATAAAATGGCATCTTGGCTGAGTGTTGTGTTTGAATCTACTTTTTAAAGCAAATTCATATATTCAAAGATGGCCCATTAAATGTGTTGGAAGAAGGCATTGTAAGATTATGTCTATCACTACATACATATGCAGAATATTGCCTGCTTTTTTAAAAGCAGCCATGGCTTTTATTCCAACATTGCAACGGTTATATAATGATTTGTCTTGTTTTTATATTCAGGCTGAACAGACATTCTTATTATAATGATGGGCAAGCTTTTCAGATTGCTTCCCACTGAATCTTTCAAGGACTGAATGAATGAGTGATGGAACTAGTGTGTGGAGCAGTGTACAGTGGTGCTTAAAAGTTTGTGAACCCTTTTGAATTTTCAGTATTTCTGCATAAATATGACCTAAACTGTGATCTGTTCTCCACACAAGACCTAAAACTAGATAAGGAGAACTCAATTAAACAAATGAGTCAAAAACATATACTTGTTCATTTCTTCATTGAGGAAAATGATCCAAAGCTATGTATTTGTGTGTGGCAAAAGTATATGAATCTCTTGGATTATCAGTTCATTTGAAGGGGAAATTAGAGTTGGGTGTTTCAGTCAATGAGATAATCAGGTGTGAGTGTGGGAATTCCTGCCTTATTGAAAGAACAGAATTTTGGGTATCCGTTATCAAAGTCTGATCTTCACAATACAAGTATGTGGAAGTGTGTCATGGCTCAAACAAAGAAAATTTCTGAGGACCTCCAAAAACAGTTGTTGATGCTGGAAAACTATTTCCAAAGAGTTTGGATTCCACCAGTCTACTGCCAGGTAGATCATGTACAAATGGAGGCAATTCACATACCACACACAAATATGTAGCTTTCGATAATTTTCCTCAATAAATCAATGAACAAGTATACTGTAATGTTTTAGACTCATTTGTTTAATTAGGTTCTCTTTATCTAGTTTTAGGACTTGTGTGGAGAACAGATCACATTTTAGGTCATATTTATGCAGAAATGTTGAAAATTCAAAAGGGTTCATAAACTTTTAAGCACCATTGTATATTAGGCCAGGATACACACACCCATTCTGGATCTGCATAATTGAATAAGGGTAATCCACTTGCCCCAATTACAGAGAAAAATAATACACCAAAGTCAAGATTCAGCAACTCTTTATTTGGCCAAGGCCCTTACATGGGCAGAGACACAAAGGCACGAGGGTAGCATTGACACACAGACATTCAGTGTGGAGATAGGCTGGTTACAAGGGCTCCAGCATGGCACTTAGGGACACACATAATGTGGGTCAATGCTTGACTAAGAAACCCCCCTGTTTTAAACAATCCCATGTTTAATTTTAGTGCACAGAAACAAAGTGATTGACAGAAATAGAGTTGTTCTTTATTGACCAATCTTAACTAAATCACCCCACTAAGGGATTTAATTTGCTATCACCTCCACAAAACTTAAGTTTCCCTTCTATTACCCTAGCCTGGCATTTCCATTCAGCCTCCATCTCTAGCAAGGAACCAGTTATCCTTTCTGTATCATTGCCCATCTCTTTGTACTATATATTAAGAATGCCCTGTAATCTCCACATTATAAGTTATTGTAAGCTGTTGTGCTAAGTTTCAGTGTTACTGAATGCATCTTCTACAAAGATATATGACATTATCTGGGAACAGCTGTCTCTTCAGCTCTACAGCATTGTATAAATGATGCTGTTGCTTATTTTGGATACATATAGGGCTGTGTGCATGCCATTGTTCTGTGATATAATATATTGGACTAGTGATCAGCATCCTGAGATACATTTTTATTTTAAAGCAAATGTCTAGCCATTAAGGCAGCAAAGTCAGGCTTAAAACATTTATGGAATGTGTGGTAAAATTTCAGAAGCCAGAAGAGGGAAGTGTGGGCGGGGACAAGGAGTATGTGTGTGCAAAGGACTTCCAGTAATGAAGTAGGAAGGCATTTGCAAAACTTCGTTTGTCCTATGACTAACAGAGGCAGGGTTTATATAAAGTAATTATATTCCCTTTTTAATATTTGTAAAATGATACAGCTGTGTGGATATGGCACTATGGTAGATGAAAACCATGTAACAGCTCTGGAGCTTAGTGAATCTCTTCCTTCTGCGGCCCCTAGATAAGTGGCATGCATCTCATGTAAGGAAGGGATAATTGTGAAATGCTGTCTGTCACACAAGAAGCTCACAGTGAAAACGGCCTTAGCAAATTGTGTAAAACACAAGGCTAGAATAAAGAGTGGAAAGAGATCCTGGATCTATTCTGGAGCCTAAAGCATAAAGTGTAGCAGAACTCAGACATTCTTATTATGCTGATCTGCAAAATTGTTAAAAGTCACATTCAGAAAGTCTAGAATTCTTAGTTCCACTCAATATGTTAATTCTTTGCTTTTGTATTTATTCATTTAATTTTTATAAAGAAAGGAAGACTCAGCCTCAGTGAGGAATCAACTAGAGGTTTAGGGACATATAAGAAGATAGAAAGCTAAACTAAATGCAAGTTCTAAATCCCCCTTTGACCACTGGAAACCAACTCAACTGATCACATAATGTTCCAGCTGTGTTAGGTTTGTGGCAAGAAAGATGGATTGTATACAGTATTAACGAGCCCCTGTTGATTGGGATTCCCATTGTGCCCAACTCAGTTGTGGGATTATAGAATTAGGAATCTGTCCAACAGAGAATGCTTCTGACAAAGGAAATGCTATGATCTCAGAAATAACACTGAGAGGAGACGTAGGCTTCATAGTTGAGTTTTGGCACCAGTTCACATTATAGGGGCCAAGCTGCTTAAGGAAATGATAAAGGCAAGCAGGGTTGAGTTGTGATAGTTTGCATCCTAGAGATGGTATTTGCCTCTGTGAATCTTGTACTCCACACTCTCACCAACCTCTGGGTTAGGCTGCCAGTCATAGGTAAGCCATGTGTTAGGGTCTTGTAGAGTTTATACCCCTTATGCTGTCAGGCTGTGTGCCATCTTAGAGGCACTCTGTGCGCGTTGGACTACTGTCTGGCACTTTTCCCGTCGCAAGAGTTTGTTGTTTTCAAAGAAGCCTTCATTACGGGGTATCCCATGGGAGCCATCAGGAAAAGTCAAAAGTCCTATGGGAGAAAATAAAACATTATTGTTCAATAGGAAAATAGATTTGTGCATGCAGTGGTATGAAATAATATGTCTGCACTGTATTTCAGAGAATGGTATTTTTACCCAAGTTCTCACTTATGCCCTGTTCCATGCTGCAGCAGAGTTCCCAAAATAGATTTAATCCAAGATTATTAACTTTGCTGCTTGGCTACACCCACAAGATGTATCCTTATCACTCACCAAAACCATCAACCCGTCCACCCTTGAATTCTCCCTCGAAGATCATGTTGTCATAGCGTGTGAAGACTCCAACACCATTGAACTTTCCCTGTACAAATTCTCCTTCATATCTGCAACAGTAACAGGAGTGTGTCTGACTGGATACTGCTACCTCATCTGCAATCACTATAAAAGTTCTGAAAACATCAGAACTAAACAGAAGGAAAAGGGCCATAGAAGTATTAATGGAATATCTTAAAACATTGTTCAACAGATATTCTACAGCTTACCAATGGCCTACAGTGGAAAATGATATGGTAACAAATATTATGAAATGTTTTTTATTGCATACCTATATTAAAAGAAAATTAATGCATGCAAAAGGTAGCAACACATAGTCATTCTACAAAATTCTTTACATACCATGGGCATATATGGACATATTGTACTGTACTACACATTTATTCTTACTTTCTGAGAATGACTCAGATCATGCATGTGTGCCCTCTCTTTGTACTAGATAGTGCAGTGCTACTAAATCCACAATCCTGTACTGACCTGGAGCCATCTGCAAAAGTGAGCACTCCATATCCATTGAAGAGACCATTTTCAAAATGTCCTGTGTAAATGCTGCCATCAGCAAAAGTCAATTGTCCAACACCATGCCGACGCCCTAATGAGAAAAAATAAGCAGTATTCGTTCTCTACCAGTGGCTAAAAAGGTGACTCTGGTTGTTGGGAAGTCATATTATCAATCACTTTCTTATTTTACATCTTACTTTAAATTAGTTTCAGAATGAAAAAGAGACAGTAATAGAGTCCATGCCAGATAATCTGGTATGCAGCTCAAGAATGGAAGGAATCTATTACTGCTTGTTTCTTTTACCAATAATTATTTATAAAATATGTGGGCTGCATTATACCATGCAGAGTTCACAGCACTCTTTTAAAAGAGATTTGTGGGTCTCAAGGAACAGGACCAGTTTTCTAGATTTGATTGTGTAAGCCACTACTGTAAAGATTCTCATACACTACAATGATTCAAACGTGTATCTCTAAAGAACAAACTTTTTCCAGCTGTGTCCTATGTTGAAACTGGCTGGAAATGAAATGGGTAGAAGAAATCGCTGTCCAGTTTTCAATCCATTCTTCAGCTTTGGTAATGATGTTGGCCAGGTGTTCTGGTTACTATGGTAAAAACAAGCATTAATTCCTTTCCTTTCTAGAGGCAGACCTTTGAGGACATGTGATTTTCATTGACAGATCTTTTGTATGACCCCCCTCCCCAACTGACTCCTCCTTGTAACTGAATTTTTCTGTCTACTGCACTGGGTGGATGATGGGGAGAACACCCTTCTTTCTGTTACTTGGGCTAGAAAGAGAAACTGGCAGAACTCTTGTCAATTACAATTGAGTTTTTTAAAAAGAAAGAAATGGCTATAATTTCACCACTCCTGCAGTGAACCTTAAAGCAAAAAAAGTCCAACATATCACCAGTCGACTGATGGAGAAAAAGGTGAAAAGGTCCAGTGGCCAGCTGTTGTTTGTCCTAACTTTTGATACACCATTTGCACATGCAGACAGGAATCAGTGAAGTGGTGCTTCAGAGCACCACTTGTCAAAGATATTAGGAAATCACACAATGTCTAAGAACCTACTGTGCCTCACAAAGCACAGGAGGGTTCAGTATTTACATGGATAAGTCCTGCCCCACAAACACAGATGTCCCAAAAATGTGTGTGGAGGGCACTGACCAGTGACTAGGAGGTATGCCAGTAGTTCTGTATGTTGGACCTACAGGAGCACAGACATTGCCTACATAAAACTAAAGTGCAAGAGAGAACCACAAAGCTGGTCATTACCACTGTGGACAACACTGGACAGGTTTAATTACCCCACCCCTTTCCTTCTAGGCTTTATTCTTCATATGGTCATGAAGTGAGGATAAAAGTTACACTGAAACAGAATTCCTAAAGTTGCCGCACTTCATTCTAGGATTTTGTTTCTGTGCTGGCAGTAGGAAAAGATTTACCTTTGTTAACTCTCTTATCTCTGTTCAGATAACACAGATGACTGGAGAACACTAGTTTAGCCCCAAACAATAACCCTGCTGCTGACTGGATTTAGATGTTGTATGACTTGCTAATTCCACTGATCCTGTTAAGTATATAAGTGTAAACAGGGCCACCATTAATAACCAATAGTGTACAGGGATCATGAAGGGGGCCTTGGTCATCTCCATCTCCTGATAAAGGTATCTGGGCAAGCAGGGCAGACAGCATATTGTTCTGAGACAGCACAACATAATTCTCTAAGTTTAGAAACACAATATGAGCACAAGGTGCATACTTCTTGTTTCTGAGAAAAGAGATATTATAAACACTATTTATAGTTAATGAGTAATAGCATTGCAATTATAGATTCCAGTTGCTATTATTTGTTTTTAGTCCAATTTTCTGTTTACAGATGTGTACAGATTTGAAGTATCTTTCCTTTATTGTGTATCTGATGTATGCTTAAAATAAATAAGCTCTTTCATTTCACTTTGTTGAAACAAAGATTGAGAGTGTTCCCTTCTTTTAGACCCATGAGACTTTACTTGTTCTTCAGTCTCATAACTTTATCTTAATAGAGATCCTGATCTAATCAATTTCAAAACCATTTATTCAATTTCATCATGACAATAGAAAAAAATTATCTGGCTTTCTTAATTTTCCATGGTGATAAAAGTAGTATGTATTTTTCCCAAGCAGGGTCCCATAAGTAAAACTGATAGTACTGCAACTTTGAAACATTATATTTGGCAGTATACAAAGAATTTGTGATTGCCTAAAATAAAAGCATAAAAATAGATATTTGAGGAAAACTACTGTCTGGAGGACAGGGTCTAGCAGGTATGTGATTAATGAATGAGGCAGTCCTCACAATCAAGTGAAGTGATATTCTTGTACATATCCCTTTAGTCCTTATCATGTTAAAAGGAGGGGATCTTGCAACCTGGCCATATTAACTTACCTTCCTTCCATTCCCCACAATATTCCTCTCCACTGGAGTAAGTGAATGAGCCCTTAGTCAGGGTCATGATACCAGCTTTCAGGAAGGCAGGAGAGCAGCTGCAACAGAGGGTTCAGGAGTATGAAAACAATATAAGACAGGTATGAAGGGGGAGAAGGAACATTTACGAAACTATGGCACTACAAATGGGGAAGGTAGGCAGTGGGTACTATCAAGACAAGGGGTGGGACACATTGTTCCCCACTACAGCAGACTTAGCTTGCCCCATTTCGAAGTTAGTAAAGTAATAATTACCATCTAAAATGGCCTCCTATAAGTCCACTGAATAAATTATCTAACTGTACCACTAAAATCAGAGCAACCATATTTTATTAGATTTGGCTCCATGCATCATAAGCAATATGACCTGCATACCATCTCTGAGCTTGATGGTAAGCCAGACACCATTTCTGGTGCTACACAGACATCACAAAATCATGGTATTAATTTCATGCATGACATTAGCAAACATCAAAATATAATTTAGAAAGGATTGAAATTACATAGTTAGCACATTCATAGCCAGGAATGCCTAATTAGCCTAAGGACAATATAAAACTGAGAGGAAATGGTTTAATCCCAAATCAAGAAAGGGTTATGTGTTTTTTTCATTAAATTATGAAATTACTGTACATTAATTCTATTAATGTTTTTATGGTACTGAAGACTAAGAATTTTAATGATTAATCTGACAGCAAATATTATATGGACACATCTAACTGGTATATCATCTTGGTGACTGGCACATCATCTTCAAATGTTCTTCTGACAAAATAAGAATGGGTTAGCGAAATAAATTAATGTACTTGGGGCTACAACAAACTATTGCACTGGACAGTGCTGCTGTCCAGATTTCAGCTAGCCAGATATCACCCTACAGTCCAACTCCTTTATTCCAATGTACGTTCCTTAAAATGGCATATGAAAGTTCTCTTTGGAACATTAACAAAAAAGCCAGACAAACGTTGTAGCTTTCAAAATGATGTCACTTAGGACCCTCTAAAACAACGAAGTGATTTATGATCATAAATGATTGTGAGAATGACTTTTAAACTACTAATAGTAGCATATTGCAGATAGTGGCCTCTCAAAATTGGACAGTTTCCCTCCAGTCTGATAAAATTGTATTTAAATTTTCAGCCCACCTTTCCTTAATGTTCAAGAGAGCAAATATGGCTACTTCCCCTCTTCTGTATGCATACCATGATAGTTTAAATTAAAAGAATATGAATGGACAAAGCCACCCATTGCATTTCAGAGTTGAGTCATAATAAATAGAAACTCGTGTTTTCCTTAATATTCTGCAATTTTATTCATATGAAATTCAGTGCAACTAACAGTCTGAAAGAAATTTTTTTTTTTAAATATTGAACTAAATTGCTTCCAATTCAACCACTCCCCTGTATCCTAAACATATAAGAATAAACCTCTTAAACATAGGTTATGATATGCTTTATTCATATGGGATCCTCCCTCAACTAGCATAAGATATAGTAGTTCAGTTCTCATACTTCAGACTGACTTGCAGATTTTGTCCTATTTTCCCATGCCAGTTGTATACAGAGCAACTTCCTGATTTCACAAGAAAGCATATCCATTCCTTCCATAAGAAATTCAAGCCTTACATCTCAGGTTGCTACTGCTTATTAGTTTTATTTCACTGGACTAGATTCAAATGAAGCTTGAGCAAAAGGGCTCCACCTTCATGAAATATTCATGACTTCAATTTATCTGGACTAGCTATGGATACAACCTGGGTGGTCTCTATCAAAAGAAGAGTGCAGCTGGATCAACCCAAAGACACAGACCAGCCTTTCACAGGAGGTAATCAGATGGAAGTAATTTGGGTTCCATACTAACTTATATTGGTTAAAGCTATCCAAGTTGGTGGACAGGTCTGCATTGGATAGAAACAAATTCTATCATTTCAAGAATTTTTTTTCTGTTCAGAATGATCTCATCAACATCATTCGGTAACTTAAGTTTTAATATTATTAAACATTTCCCCTTTAATTTCAGTACTTTACAATACATTATGCATTATGTCCCTCTACTACTACTACATGTCCCGATATGTTACACATCACGTATATCAATTTTATTGATAAGAGATTGTTCCTACACTTCATCATTTTAGTTGGCATTTTCTGAACCCACAATATCCTTTTTTAAGCAGCAGAGTCCTCCAGGACTACACACAATAATCTAAGAATAGTCACATCATAGATAAACATATTATGGTATTGGCAATTTTATTTTCATGACCCCCAATATGGATTTCTTTTTCACAGCAGCTGCCTAGTGGATTGTCATTTTAACTGCACTATCCAAAACAACCCCAAAATTATTTTGTCAGTCGCCACAAGGTCAATTTGAAGATTTCACTGAATTTCTATTTCTACATGTGCAGTGTGCAAACAGTGTAAGTTTGCACTCACATAAGATGACTTATCCTTGCATTTTTGAGACTGCAAAATTGGATTCTATTGAATTACCATCATCTAGAAGCTATAACTTTATTTCCGGTGGTTGTGTTGCATGTACTAACTTTTCAGACACTGGAGGCTGAAACTGTGCCCAGGTTGCAGTTGCTGTGTTGCTCAGCCTGAAGGATGCAGCTCTTGCTGGGCTCAAGCAGCCAAAGTAATTAGGAGCACCTGGATATCAGTATTCTTCAACATGATGTCCTTTAGATGTGTTGGACTGTAACTCTCATTAGTTCCTAGCCAATAGTCAAGCTGGCTGGAAATTACCTGAATTATGGTTCAATACAAATGAAGAATGTCTAGGTGAGAAAGGCTGGCCTATACGCTGGACTCTTGCTAAGCATTCTGAGCTCCCAGCTCTTCAGCAGAAAACCTAGAAATTGCCATGATTGACTCAGGTTAAAAAGGGTTATAAATGATAGATTTCATTAAAAAAAAGCTTTCCTTCTGGCTATATATGTTGTGTTCTGTCCTGGAAGACACATAAATACATTAATCAAAATCTCTGGGGGTCAAGCAATCAGCATCACAAGGTAGAGACAAAGACAGAGGTCAAAAACAACAACAAAAAGCAGCAGCAGCTAGGGTTTGTGCTAAACAGTGGCAACAAAGCCCTTCTATCCCTATTTTTCCTTTCAATGTGCTTCCTATTGATCAAACAGAATCCCACAGAGAGGAAACAACAATCACCTTTGGGATGGGATGTAGGCATACGTTTAGGCAGTATGGCTAGTAGTTTTTTGAAGACTAGTTGATTGATAATGTTCTCCATCAAGGATGTTATTTAGCTAATTTGATCCAGTTTGTTCAAACTGCTTGTTAAGTTTTGGTGGATAATGTGTTTTCTAAGTTATATCTCATCTTTTGTCATTCTATGCAAAGCTGAACAAAACATTGTTATAACATAAAACATTGTGTTAGGACTTTGTTGGGTGCTGCTGATGTTGATGTTATCTAACCTGGGTCCAGGTTGTCTTTGTCCATACAAACTGTCAATAAAACTTAGCATGAGTAATTTCAAAGTCCACCTGTAGCAAGATCTCAATGACTGCAAGAGATTCCAAGATTCCCGGTGAAACTGGAAGTGATAACAAAATGACGTGGCATATTGCAGGGATCTCGTCATATGGCAACAGAGGTATGTTTTTGTAGAAGACTCTTCTTATTGGTGTTGTTATCTAGAAGGTAGCCCTAAAGACATTCCATTGGGAATGTCTGGAAATTGCTATCAGTATAACTGTAAGTAGATTCTCTTGTTTTTTAATCTGTGTTGAAATAAAATATGCATTCTATGTCCTGATTTTTAATTTATTTCATATTTTTCATTTGGAAGTACTAATATGATGAATTATCCTCAGAACCAGTTGCCACTTAATTTAGATTACATTCCTGTTCTCCATGTTTCAGTATGGAACACTTGTGTTCAGTATGAACACTAGCAACATATGGGCAGGAAGCTTTTGTTGAATGCTCACTAACCTTCAAACACCCTTGTTCTAGATACTTCTCAATGTCTGAGAATACTTATTTACTGCAAAGTAAAGCCATGGCCAAAAAAACCAGTATTATAGCTATATCTTACTATTTTACATTTGAAAAACAAGAAAAGAGGCTTGTAAATAAAACCCATACTACGAAAAGTTGCTGTACACAGAGATTGAGTTTCTGGTTATTGTATCACATAATCAAGACTGCCTTAAAAACTAAAAGACTTCCAAATACCAGATGATGCCCTGCATATCTCTACAGATTGAACTACCAAACTTGCAGAATATAAGTGATGACTAATACGATAGATTTTGTCCCTAAAGTGTCAGACAAACAAGCCACTGTTATGAACTCCTGTGGGTTCTGTGTGATACCCTGCTGGACTGGATCCAGAAGACTGGAACCCTCTTCTTGGCATCAGGCATAGCCATTTTTATTCTTTGAATATACTAATATTTTCACATTAAATGAAAACTTTGTAACTACTCTGGCTGAAAGCTGTTTATTTTTGTGTATTTTTATTATTTAACATTTAAATTTTAATGTATTCTAATCAGCTCTGCAAAAACTTACTTTGAAAGGGCAGCACTGAATTTTTAAAACAAATTTGTTAGTAGAGGTGAAGTATTGTAGTAGGAGAAGAGCTACCACCCTTCTTTCAGACAGTTGGAATACCCACATGGTTTATTGAATAGTATCAGCTATGGAGTAAACTCTGGCAGTCTCATGTCTCTGAGATTCTGTCAGCTTCTTTGACCTTGCAAGGCTTCTGTATCTCTGAGTTGCTTTGTCCATCATGGCTTCAATATCCTGAGTTGGGTATTGTTGCATCTGTTACATTCCTATGTATTAAATGCTTTTGATAGTCACAGAAGCCTAGGAAAGAAAAAGGGGGCAATACTACATAAGGAAACTCATTCCTCACTGATTATTGTTGCTGCTGTAAGAATTACTTATGGTTGGCATGGTGAGAACCATCCTTTCCTCTGTAAGTAATGAATGGCTGTGTGATTGCTTGTGGAGAGAAAAGAAAAAACAAAGACTGCTGGATAGTAATTAGTAACGTCTCTTGAAGCTGCAATAGTCAGTAGAATTAAGTGCATATCTAAAAAAAAAGCTATTACTACTTATACCTTCTTTCATCCTGCATGCCTACTGTTAGTTCTTCAGGAGCAACATTTGGAGATATATCTACTACAAAGATAATGATATCTTTCAGACACTCATCTGTCTAGTACAGGGAAATGCACTAATATTTTGCCTTCATTTTTGTTGTTTTGCTCTATATGTCCTGGCTGTAATCCTTCAAGGAAAAATGATTGGGAAGCAGTAATAGTATATGGGAAAAATGCTCATTTCTCAGTGGTGGCCATATTCCTCCGACCTCTCCTATTACATGGATTATCTAGATTCAGCATATTAGCACTATACCCTTAATTTGTATCCTGTGTTAGAGTCATTTTCATATACCACTCGATAAGCTGTTAAGCATGAATATCATTTCCCATACTGGTATATAATATACAAAGATAGTAATTCCAAGTGTAAAAACCAAAGGGATTCCTGAGAAATAATCACATGTAGTATGGAACAACAACAAAAGGTGTCATGTTCTATTTTTCCGATAACATCTCTGATTAATTTTTAAATTTCCTTTTGGTTTGTAGGGCTCAGTTTAGGGGGAAAAAAATAGCCTGTCTTTTTTTTTTTTTTTGGTCCATAGTAAGTAAAGCCACATGAATACAAGATTATAAAAACAGGAATGCTCACCTACTATATTATATTAATATAAGGGAAAACTAGTAGCATAATGATTGTGATGTGAACCAAGCTCTCAAAACTAGTCTCAGCCACACAATATTATATATAACTCAATACATCTAATAGGAGAAAGTATAAAGGAATGTTCCTCAACTTGACTTCCTCCAGATGTGTTGGATGACAACTTCCATAATCCCCAGTCAGTATTATCTATGCTGGCTGAAAATAGTAAGACTGATCATTCAACATATCTGGGAGATGCCAGGTTGGGCAAGGCTGGTATAAAAGTACAAAACGCATTGTGCCAATCTTTTCACAAGTGCCAAGTAGAATCACATTTTTAGAAGTCACTGCTATGAAAATACAAGTTTAGTCTCCCTTGAAGGGAAAATCTTGTGATTTTGGATCACAGCTGGCTAGAGGGCTACACAGAAAGAATTAGAGACCTGCCTGTCCTTTCAGGGACCATACAATACAATGACTGCTGCTTCCCTGGAAACAATTACAGCTGTTTTACGGAGCAGAGCAACCGCAGCTGCTCAGCAGCAAACCATGCGCATAGCAGTTTCCCAGTTTCTGAGGACATCTCTATATGCTCTCTGTAATCAGCAGAATCTGATTCAATGAACAGAAAGGCAGCGATAAAAAGGATCTGCTCCCTCTGTGTTTTCGTTTCTCGCAAGCCACGACCTTTCCGACAACGCTAACACTCCCAAGTCATCACTTACCCCCAGGCAGCATCCCTCAGTACTGGAATCAAAACTGCTCACTGCAAAGTCTCTTTTGACAGCTTCACAAGCGAGCCCAACATCCTCAAGTCATGCCCTGCAGCCCGAAACCACGCCCATCTAGTAGACTACGACGGCTCTGCACCCCGCTGTACCGGTCGCTGCTGCTGCTGCTGCTGCTGCTGCTGCTGCTGCTGCTGCTTCTTTCCACTCAAGCCTTTCTTCGCATTGCACTTTCCTGCCCCCAAAGCCTTCCTACCCGCCCGGGTTCCACGCAGCATTCCCGGCCACGTCATCCCTATGCTTTCATTCATTCATTGCACCAACAGTGACCGCGCCCCTCACCTGGATGCGAGCTTTGTAGCAGCTGCCACCAGCCGCACACCCCTTTGCTCTCCCCCCATGGGCCGCCGCCTCCTTCCCTACGCTACGCCAAGCTTCCCCCTCATCCACCTCTCTGGGCAAGCGCCCACTAGGAACTGTCCCCTCACGCTGTTGGTGGTTCCCTAGACAACCGGTAGTAACGCGTTCCTCTATTGCCCAGCCTCCCGGCTCTTTCTCCCCTCCCTTCCGTCTGAAGCCTTCTTTGTGAAGGGCAAGGAGATTTTCACGGAACGGCCATATTTCTGAGGGGCAGAAAGACAAGGCTTTCCTCTCACCAGAAGCGAGGGGCTGCCATACCGAGGCTCTCCTGCGCTTCCTTCGTCTGCCGGGAGATCCCTGCTGCGGCTCTCAAGAGGCAGAATTCAGGGCAGGGGATGCTGAAGCAAACGGTCAGGCGGTACCCTTGAAGAAGAGGAACAGACAGGCATTTATGAAACAAGAAAACTGTTTTTAAGCCTGGCGTTTTTTGTTCAATAAGGAATGCAATGAACATTACATTTTGGTTACTGGATAATTTCGACTGGCTGAATCTTGTTGAACGACACTTAGGTCGCTGAAGTTGTCTTTAAACTATCTGTTAAAATCTTAAATCCCGCCCCCGAAAGTAACAGTAATCTACAACAAGGAAATGAGTATTTCATTTCAACTCCAGTTACATTTGAAGCAATTCCAATAATAATAATAACAGATTATTATTATTATTATTATTAATATTATTATTATTATTATTAAACTTGTATGCCGCCCGACTCACTCTGGGCAGTTTCAAAATCCATACATATGTTAGGGATTTTAGACATTTCTAACAAGGCAAATAAAAAAATAAGGCCACAGATTTTCAGGAACTTGGAAATGTAAGCAGTAGTATATTGGATATGGCCCTTTTAATTGCCAGAAACATTCAAACTAACTGAAAGCAAACAGACAACCAAAACAAAAAAGTGTTCTGACTTATTTTAACTTAGAGAACTTTTGCAGTGTCTAAGTGATGAATCTGAGTTTGGTTTGAACCGAATTTTTGCTTGCCTGCTGAAGTTCTGACTGCTATAGTATGCTAATGTTTAAGGGCCACGGGATAAGTTGCTGTTTTCCTTTTTATTTTCCCGCTACAAGTTTTAAGTCCCTTAGGATCCATACAGTCCGTCCAGGACAATTGTAATGACAGCCTTTCTTCGGCGCAGACAGTAGGACATGCAACGTTTTCTCTTTTGAAAGGATTTTCAGTAAGATCGTATGGCATGCCAAAGCAGTGTGATACGTACGTGATGTATTACTGTACATCGATATACCGAAAAGAATTTTTGTAGCATATTGAGAAATGGTCATTTGCAATCAATCAGCGCAGGATATGTAGGCGTGACTTTGCATCGGAACGACAGACGCCTTGAAATGTCTTCAGCAGCATAATGAGGCGATATACAGTAGAATGTAATACAGAATGCGGGCGGAATCCGTTCAAGAAACGGAGGCGGTGACGATTGTGGCAATAGGGGCCTAGGGAAAAAAAGCACGGATTGAAAAGCAAGGAACGGGTCTACATTCTCCATTCAGAAGGCATGACATAGCGAGGCAGGGAGAGGCGGAACGCTACATAACGAAGGGGCGTGTCTGTAGAAGGCACTGGGCAGGACAAGCGTTGCAAATGGACGATGGGCTCTCTAATGGGCGTGGCTTCCGGGCATCCTCTAAACAGGGGGAGTGACCGCACTGTGATTCGCTGATGCTACTCTGGCGGAAACGGCAGTGGCCGCGGGCCGGTGTCAGGTGATCCGAACTGAGCGGCGTTGAGTCTGAGACCGCGGGGCCGTGGTTTATGCGTGCAAGCGCCCACCCGGGGTTAGATCAGCGCCTCGGACCAGCTCGGCCTATGGATGAAACGAGCCCGCTGGTATCTCCAGAGCGCGGTCCGGCCCCGGGGTATGGGCTGCCTGGGGGTGCTGTACGCTCCTCGCCCTGCCCCGCTGCCCCTAGTACTCCCGCCGGACCGTGTCCCTGCCCCTGCCCCTCCCCACCGGGATCCCCCGCAGGTGGCCGCGACCGGGAGCGCCAGCCGCTGTTGGATCGGGGTGGTGGTGCGGAGCGTGGAGCGCGAGGGACTGTAGCAATAGCCGGGGCGACCCAGACTCAGGCTCAAGTGGGGGTCGGAGTAGGGATCGCCGCGGGCCGCGGGGAACGGGAACACCGGAATGAGTTTCCCGATGACCCAGAATTCGCCGAGGTAGTGCGGCTGGCAGAGCTGGCGAGCGAACGCGGAATCTACCCTGAGCGCATCTACCAAGGTTCTAGCGGCAGCTATTTCGTCAAGGATCCACAGGGGGTGAGAGATCGGGACTCGGGAAAAGTATTCAGATATGGGGACAAGGGAATAAAGAACGGGACGTGGTTGGTTGAATTTTTAAAAAAACTGAAGGGCGGGGGAGAGGATGCAGGGGTTGCGGGATGTTTGCAGCTGATACCTTTGTTAGTCCCTCGCCCCCCTCAATTCTGTACTGGCGTTTGCTCACTCTTTTTCCTTCTAAACTGGATCTTCGGAATGAGCTACTGGAACTGCTTATCGTGATATGTAAAAAAACATTGATAACGACCAATATATCTTTGTCATTATAGAAGATCTTATTGTTAAATTGGATCAATAAGACCATATTTAGGAACATAAATGAACAGTGATGTTTCGTGAAATAACATTGTTGCATAATGACATAGTTTGTCTATTTGGCTCAGAAATTCTGTGAACTATGCTGAGATATCAGCGAATTTATAGTCAAAATAACATTAAATAAATAACATTAAACATGGTTGGTGATGTAATATTTCTAGTTATCAGAGTGAAATGTCTTTTGAACAGTTTCCAGAGACTGGCTTAGTTTTGTCCAATTAAAAGCTTAAGTTTGAATTTTCTGTCTTGAATGGGTAGACCTGTTATGTTGTTTAATTAGTGGGGTGTCTGTGGTTTGCTACCGATTCTGAGCATCTTAGTTACCATACTTTTTTGGGCTTTGATATTTTGGTGCTGCAGGAACCTTAAGTTGATTAACATTTTAGAAATTATATTTAACATTGATAGACACTTTTTTCCTCATCTTTAAAGGTTCAGTTTATCTAATCATAGTGTTAACAATTTCTAGTTTCTATTGCATAAACACCGCTGTAGCCAGCTGTCATCTTTATTCGATAATGTATTATTCACATATTCATATGCATATTCACATAATGTAATAAAGCAATTGACTTGGGGAAAAGATATTTTGGTGCTGATGCATGTTTTTGGTTGACATGTTAAATTAATTTCTTATACTTAAGTGTTTCAGGTGGATCTGAAGTGGAAGCTTTCTAATAGTGCTATACAGCAGTGCACTATATGCAGTCTTATTCAGCTAATACTGCTACTAGCTTTTGGCTCTATCTTACAAGTCACACATGAAGGTGGTTAATTTGAATGTTAGTCAGCCAGTAGGAATACAATCCAGGTACATTCCTCTGAACTATTTTGCACTCTTACAAATGCAATAGCTGTCTTAAGGCAAAAAAATCCCTTTGGAGGAGGATAGCTGCCAGCCCTGAGAACGACTACTTAACATGCTTTCCTATTTTTTCTGAACTTTTGAATAAAGCAGATCAGATCTTCAAAACTGATATCTGGGTTCATTCTGTATATTGAAACTAATCCCTGCCAGATGCTTTGGAGGATAAAGAGTACAATTGGAAAAGAAAGCTGAAAGAACCAGACATATCTGATTTGTAGAAGAACTTTTACGAATGGCTCACTGTTCCCCTTTTTAGCTTTTAAGTGAAACAGGTTACCATTTGCCTTTTGCTTTACAGATAACTTCTGCTATTGTTTACCCATCCAGCTTTCAAAAGCACCACAGCTTATTCTTGGTATTTCCTATTCCTATAGTTTAATGGCAATAAAACTATAATCCTATTTTTTTTCCTTTTGAAACCCAGCTTTTTAGAGAAGGGGTTAAAAAATCTATGAAAATGATAGATCGATCCTTTTGTAGCTATTTTAGGTTGTAAGCTTGTTTGGAGGCAGGGAGCTTCTCATCTTACAGCTCTGTAAAGTGTCATGTACATTAGCAATGATACATACATTCCATCAGAGCATTGAAGAAGACAATCAACATAATTTTTGTTATTTTTACTGCTATGAGAGTCCTTGGGCAGGAGAATAATTCACCAGGACATCACTGGAGTTGGTGTCACTCAAAGTTTAAAATCGATTTGGGTAAACATAATATGAAGAAAAGATTTGCATGTGTGTGTGCTTATGTATTCCCAACTGAAAGAGGTTTTTAAATTCTCTTGCTCTCCAGTTCTCAGGTTGAGGTTCGTATAGCCTTTTTAGTTCAGAACATCTTTGAGGCTTTGGTGGTGGTTACTGTTTGCATTATGGTTTTCCTCTGTACCTTTAGGAAACTGGGTATTTCGGTCTGTATTTGGTTTTACATGCTGTATCATAATGCTTTGAAATAAGAGGAATAACTGGTCACATGGGGAATGGGGTGGCAAATTTCCGGTCAGCTGCAGCACATTCTCCATGTTTGTATAGGGCTGACTGTGTCTGTAGCCTGATGGTTCTCCTTGTGACCCATCATAACTAACCAAATTAATTTGGCTCCTTTATTCTGAGTCTCCAATTCCATGAAATCATATAGCATTCAAATCTTTTAATTTCTTGTGATAGGAGTCCCAGTTCTTCTTGTCTAATTCTGTTTAAATTAACTTCCTTTCTTGCTGGATTTGTGGGAGGGAGCTGCTGCTGAGATGAGTCAAACCAACTTTTCTATTGCTGCCCTAAATAGGCAGAAGGATTGAAGCAGCATCACTTCTCCCAGTTTTGTTTGGTCATCGCTATAAAGGAACTACTTAGTTTTGGAGTTCAGGATCTGGTATCTGGGTTATCTGCTCCCAGTTAGCCTTGCCAGATGAGTGATGGGTGAATGGAAACTATGTTGGTTTGCTGTGGGATTTGGCTACATTTGCTGCATGTGAGAGGCTACAGCTATGCTGTTTTAGTATTTATTTACTTATTTATTAGTTTTCTGCCTTTCCCCCAGTCTTAGGATGGCATACATATTATTCTCTTTTCCTCTTTTATCCCCACAACGACAATTCACTGAGTTAAGTTGGGTTGACATAATCATTGCCCCAAAGTCACCCAGTGGGTCTCCATGTCTGAATGTCCTAATTTTTTATTATTATTATTATTATTATTATTATTATTATTATTATTATTATTATTTTATCCCATTTTTATATGCATAACTCAAGGCGGTGAACATACCTAATACTCCTGCCTCCTATTTCCCCACAACAACAACCTTGTGAGGTGGGATAGGCTGAGAAAGCGTGACTGGCCCAAAGTCACCCAGCTGGCTCAGTCTCCTGGTTTCTAGGCCAGCACCTTAACCACTACACCAAACTGGTTCCCCTAACTACTATACTATACTGACTCTTTACCGTGCTTTTCGATTAGATCTGGTTTAGGGCAGACTTCCCAACCTGGTGCCCTCAGATATGCTGGACTACAACTATCATAATCCTTACAGAAAGGTCAGTAGCTATGCTGGCTGGGGAAGTGGGGCTTGTACAATCGTTCAGTATATCTGGTCAGTGCTGGATTGGGAAAGACTGGTGTACGGATATGCTTTTCTACTTGATTAGAAGGGGTGATTTAGTTATTACTGTATTTAACACTGAATTGACAATATGGAAAGTCTAGCTTTATCAGAAATGCATCTGCTTGTAAAGCAGAAGGGAAGGCAGTTGTTATATTTCAGAGGCAGTCAGATCAGACAGTGCAAGGAAAAAACTATTTTTGATAAATTTTCAGAATATCTCCACTTGAGTATGCTAAAGTCTTAGATTTCAATATATGGTTCTTGGGAACCTGTTTGAGTTATGTGTGTACATAAAAATGTTCCCTAAAAAGGTTTTGTGATACCAGTGATGTTCCCACTGTGAGACTAGGCCGCAGCTGCCGTAACTAAAGATGAAGCAGGCACGTAAGCAGAGAGGACGGAAAGACAGGAATCTTGTCTAAAAGATCCTTTTGGGGAGGTAGATAAGAAGGGAACAAGTCATTAAGAAACAAAGCAAAAAATGTCACCTGAACCAGACAAAGGAAGTTGGGCCTGAGCACATGGAAACCCTCCCCTATCCCATTAACAGCTACCAGACTTGTAAATTAACCAGGCAAGAGTAGCTGCCAATCTTATGAATCAATAAAGCAAGGACTTTGGGGAATAAGCCCACGCCCACTCTGAGTCGTCTTTGGCTCCAGACCTGGCAGCTTCCATCCCTCTAGCCAGTGCCTGGCAGCCTAGTTGGCAAGGTTATGGGTAAGTGTGGATGAGTGTGTGTGTGCATGTGAGAAAGAGCAAATGTACATTGTAACCAGTAACGTTTTGCTGTGACTTTAAATTCACCGGGTCTCCTTGTATTCCAAAAAACCTGGTGTGCCTCAGTGTTCAGTTGAAAGTGATTTGTGTGTGTCTATTTCCCGGCTGTTGACCAGGGCTGTGTGTCTTGCCTGCTCTAGCTGCCTCATCTGGAAAACCCAGGTAGAAAGAAGGGGGGCTTACAAGTTCTGCGTGCCTCAGCAGGCTGTGAGTGTGTGAATGAGTGACCATAAGCGAAACCTGAGAGTGCCTGTTACACCACCTTCAATTTTTTGCTCCCATTTTGATAAGAGCGTTGATTATATTTCCTGGACAAAATGCGTTGTGCTAAATGTGTTGTTACTAGTATATATAAGTCAAATAAATCAGACACCTTATTCTTTATACACCTGCATTTTATTTATAAAACTTTTCTACTGTTTGGTCACAAAAATGGGAACAGAAAGGCTGAAGGTGGAGATGCTGGCTTGAAGCCTCACTGACTATGCTTTATATCCAAGGTTTAGCAAAATTATCTGTGTGTGCATTTTCAGGGGTTCAACAATAGTCATGAGATCTAGTGAGCTGTTTATAAAACAAGAGTGTTTTATGAAAATAAAATCAAGTACTATTTAAGTGTCGTTCCCCCCACCCCCTGGCAAACACACACAAACAAAGCCATCTGCTTTTTTTATATTAGTATCCTGGAAGACTTCATAATTTGGGGGGGAGGGTGAGGGATATCTAAATTAGTTTTATCCTGATCTGTGTTCATCTAATGGAGTTAGTGGTCTATCCCTTCACAGAGTTAAATTAGCAGGAGGGGATGGGAAATCCCTTGACTAAAGATTGGTTTGTTGTCTTTGATGCCCTGCTTCTTTTGTAGTAAATAGGCAGGCAGGCTGTCGCCCCATGTTCACTAAAAAAGCAGATGTGTTGGAGTTTTAGTTTGTATTCACATACCTCAGACCTGTAATCTTCCTCTGTGCAAAGGACAGTTGCATTCCCTGGGTCACATGCAAAGTCAGATTACCCAAACTTCTCCCTTTCTGCTAGAAGGAAAAATGTGTTGCCTTTTTAAAACAAAGACAGAAGTTGGCAATCAAGGCTAGGTGAAACAAGGCATCCTCCAAATCCAGAGCAGAATATATTGACTAGAATACTGAGGGATCAGGCAGGAGTCTAGGAAGAATGTATTGTTTCCATAAAAAGGACTATCTGTAAAATATTACATTTAAAAACCTTTAGCTAGAAATACCGTATTGCATAAGATTATTTTAAATTTGATTGTGTGTGTTTACATCTAATTTTTTTTACTCTGGTGACTGTTCTCTCTATACAGCCTCCCATGTTTTATGCAAATTCTTTATATCACAGTTGCTTCTATATTAGTTGAATATAGAAGCAACTGTGATGTGCTCAGAGCTTTATATTATCCTATTTTTTTATTGGAAGTTCTTTTCAGATTTTTTTTCTCCTTTACTATGGTGATTGTCCCTTTTACCAGGGTCACAACTTCAGCAGCCTGTATTTTACTGTCATGATTTTACTCATGCTTAAACCAACTATCCAACATCATACATGTTATTAAACCTCCACATTCTACTTAAAGCTTTCCCCCTTTTTAAAGATTTGTCCATCTCCTACAAAGAAAGAAGGGAAGTGGGACTAAATGCCCTAGTCACACATCTTGAAGCTACAGGGTTAGGAGTGGCACCATACAATTTATTTTCTTTTTCCCCCTATTTACTTGCCAATAAGGCACATGGGCTATGGGAATCCCATCTCACACGCTGAGGTGCCAGATCAAGGCATTCCCTTGGAAGCTAGGTGGTTGCAGTGAGAAGAATCAGGTTACACACCAAGGCAGAATGTGGAGCTAAGACATATAGACTGAAACTTTCTAATAGTACATCTCCTGGTTAGTGATTCCCTGGTCTAGGAATTATTATTATTATTATTATTTAGTGTAAGAGCCTGATTATCTGGAGAAACTTGTATATCTGGAGGAGTTGCACTCTTGAATTCCTATAGGAAACAAAATCTATAAACTGTAGATATATTCCTGAGTTGTGGAGCACCAGGCTTCTTGTGATATATATGTTTTAATATAAAGGATTTTCATAAACCCTTTAGTAAAGCTGTAGCTTTTATTAGAGAAGGTCTTTGATTCCTTCTTCTTCCTCCACTTGTCAAATATTTCACCAAGCTGGGATGATTGATTTTCTGTGTTGCCTTTGCTTTATCCAGCTTATATTAGCAATGTCCACTCTTCTGTCTCTCTCAGAAAATCATTGGTGTGTTCAAACCGAAGAATGAAGAACCCTATGGGCATCTGAACCCGAAGTGGACAAAGTGGCTGCAAAAACTTTGCTGTCCCTGCTGTTTTGGAAGAGATTGTCTTGTCCTCAACCAGGGATATCTGTCTGAGGCTGGTGCAAGCCTTGTTGACCAAAAGCTGGAACTGAACATTGTACCTCGCACAAAGGTGAGCCATTCATAGGAGAGAGATAATCAAATGGGAATAAACTGTGGGTCATGAGGCTTGGAATAGGACTATATTTCCCTACATGGCAGGTACAGAAAACCCAGGGGCTTTTGGATTGTATTCAACTTCAGCTCCCATCTTGCCTGTCCATTAGCCATGCTGACTCAGGCTTATGGAAATATCGGGAAGGTTGATTTCCCATTACTGCTTTTGAGATCTCCAGTATGTCATATTTTCAGACAATAAAATTCTTCCTTCCACCCACCTTTTAAATTTCAGGTTACTTATTGCTAGTCCAGGGATTATTAATGGCTCTCAATTATGTTTGATTAGAAACAAGAACAGGTGCTTATTTCAAACACTGCAGACAGGAAGTAATTGGTAGTAATATGAGAATGATTGTAGTTAAGCTTTTTTAAAAAGAAAAAAATCTTGATCTTACTGTGAGAGTTAGGCACATGAAACATGGAAGATTGCAGATCTTTTCCTCAAATGTACTGTCTTTATATTGATGATTCTAATTTCCCATATTTGATTTGAAATCTTCAATATAGGAATTGCAGTAGAGAAGTACAACTTCTACCTACTTTTTTTTAAATTGAAGAGGGTATAAAGAATGGCATTGAAGGACAGGAGGAAGAGCTGCTACCAAGGCAGCAACCAGAAAAGGGGGGCTTGAGTCCTTTCCAAGAAACTAATTTGAGAAAACCGCTCTCAGACAAGGCCCTCCGTAATTACACAAAGATAAAGTACGGCGGGGCAGGGGGAAGCACATTCACACTTGCAAGATTCTGTTACTATAGCTGTTCCAATAAAAGTAATTTTAGACCTATATTGCATTGGTTTCTTGGTCTGGTCTACCTTATAGAGCTGACATGAATATATCTGTTATAGGATGTACACTTGATGCTGATCTCTAATCTCTCATGATTCTCCATTGTTGTCGTTATTTGTTTTTCAGGCCATCTAAATTCTAAGATGGTTAGAACTTGTTCCAGACAGGCAGGCCTAGATATGCTTAGATTTTTGTAATTATGACTTTGTTCTGTAAATGAGGATGGCTGGATGGATAGTATGGATGAGGGAGAAACTGATTGTGAACTGCTTATAATTTGTACAAGGTGGTGTTCTTGGCCAGTGAAACATTTAATTACAGCGCCATTGATAGAGTGAAGTCTCGGGGCAAGCGTCTGGCCTTGGAAAAAGTGCCAAAGGTTGGGCAGAGGTTTCATCGAATTGGTCTTCCACCAAAGGTAGGGGACACTGATAAAAGAGTGAGGCATTTGGGTGCTCTTCTTTTGTATGTTACTTTTATTAATGTACTTGCTTCTTATTCTCAGGTGGGCTCCTTCCAGCTTTTTGTGGAGGGCTACAAGGATGCAGATTACTGGCTGCGGCGCTTTGAGGCTGAGCCTCTTCCAGAAAATACTAACCATCAATTATTGTTACAGTTTGAGAGATTGGTGGTGCTGGACTATATTATACGCAATACTGGTAGGTTCTCTGCTCTTTCCTTGCTCTTGACGTGGAATGCTGATTGAGGTTATTCATGTTGAAAACACTTGTTCAGTGTATGCATTCCGTAGTATGCTACTTCAAGGGCTTCTTGGCCCTCTTGTATTCTTTAATGTGCCCACTTAATTTTATGTCAGATCAAGCCATTGTTCCATATGGCTCAGTATTGCTGGCATGTACTAGTTACAGCTTCCCAGAATCTCAGACAGGACTCCTTCCCAGCCATTTCTGAAGGTCTTAAGGACTGGATCTGGGTTCCTTTGACTGGAAAGCATAGGCCCTTTGCCCTACTTCATATTCCAGTTATGCCATATTACAGTATTCTTTTCCTCCCATAATATTGTGATGTGAGGCTTGCTATCTGTGGTGAGATACTTCTCTGTTTTCCATCTGTGCATTTCTGTTTCTCTGCAGACAGGGGTAATGACAACTGGCTGATCAAGTATGACTGCCCCCTGGATAGTACAAATGTGCAGGTGAGTGGGGCCCAGTGGGGCTCTGACAATTCCATTTGATTCTGTGGTACCAGAAAATAAGGGACTCTCAGGGACCTGCATATAATGTCCTGTATGGAACAGATCTAGGGAAGTGGCTCAAACACCAGAGATCCAGATTAATCATGTATAGTAGAGGCTTACATATGATAGGTAAAAATACTTAGACATGTCATGTGAACTGCATAGAAATATTAAAAGTTAGCCTTAAGTATATGGAATAGTGTAGAGACCTAGGATTTGCTGGATCCTTCTTAGGCAATGCAGCAGAAGTACTTTGTGGCATCTTGGTTTTGTAGGGGGCAACATGTGAAAGAGCATTAGTAGTGTCAGTAAATCCAGGGAATCCAAGCATACCAATTAGCAGTGTTTGGCCTCCCTTTGCAGAGGGGATATAAGACAGGGGTAGGTTAAATTCTGTTGAGCTAGTGATACATGGTCAGTATCACATTGTGTTGGCTTTAGGGCAATGAGTCTTCTGGAATTATATGCTATCTCTTCAATAAATGGGCAATGATTGCTGGGACTTATATAATTTCCTGGTACATTTTTCTGTTTCCTTGTAGGACTCAGAATGGGTTGTAGTAAAAGAGCCTATAATTAAACTGGCAGCCATTGACAATGGTTTGGCTTTCCCTCTTAAGCATCCAGACTCCTGGAGAGCATGTAAGTACTCCACGCAAGAGAAGCCACACTAGCTCATTATTTATTGTATGTATTTTTTCTCAGTTTGGTTGCTGGTGAAGGGCTAATTGCCTGATGTTCGTATAATAAGTCCAGGATGTTCAGGCCCTGAAGTATTTCCTTTGTTTTTAATACTGTGCTACCCTTATTGCTGGTCTGGCTTTATGAGCCTAATATTTGCCTTCTCTTTGTTCTTCCTTCACAAGATCCTTTCTATTGGGCATGGCTGCCCCAGGCCAAAGTGCCATTCTCTCAAGAGATCAAGGATCTCATCCTGCCAAAGATTTCAGACCCTAATTTTGTCAAGGATCTAGAAGAAGATCTCTTTGAACTCTTCAAGGTAACTATAAGAGCAAGTTAATATCTGGATATCATGGGAAGTACCCATTTTTCTCTTAGGATAATGAAGGAGCAGGAATGTGGATGCCACATCCATCCTAATTAGGTATGTTATTTCTTTTATAGAAAGATCCAGGTTTTGACAGAGGCCAATTTCATAAACAGATTGCAGTAATGCGTGGTCAGGTATGCTACTTAGTCCCTCTAGAGGGATGGAACATGTGTTGGGCATTGGGCAATTTTTGCTTCTGTTTATAACTGAGGTTGGCATTCAGTTTTCTTTCCTCTGTTCCTAGATCTTGAACTTGATGCAAGCCCTGAAAGATGGGAAGAGCCCTCTTAACCTGGTCCAGATGCCTCCTGTTATTGTAGAGACTGCTCGTTCCCATCAGCGCTCTGCCAGTGAATCATATACACAAAGCTTCCAGAGCCGCAGGCCCTTCTTTACCTGGTGGTAGCAGTTGCCTCTATTCTCAGTGAAGAACTTGAGAGGGGGCATCACTTGAGAGCAAGCAATCAACCTTCCAGACTGAGGTTGCCTGCTGCAGATGGTCGGGAATGTAAGCAGGTGCTCCAGTCAGCCTCAACTCTGCACGTTCCCAGTGGGAAACAAGGGACGTTCATTGGTCCGATTGCTGCTCCCCTCTTCTGGGCTGGACATGTCCACTCATCAGCCCAAGCATGACAGCATTTCCTAGCAGGAGCCTGCATGCCATGCCCTTTTGTTTCAAGACATCCTTCTAATATTCATTTGGGTGGACAACTCATAATGTCTCCTATCAGGAAAGGCTGGTGGTGATGGGATTATCCAAATTGGATGGAAGCACTTCACTATGTATCACTGCCAGCCTTGTTGTTCCTTCCTCCCTTATTGCACATTTGTTATTCCTGCTGAAGGCCGGTTTTCCTGCCCCACTGGATTTGCTGTTAGTCTTGTCCTATGGAGAAGCTCTTAGTGTTGCGTGCCTTGGGGCTGTTCATAGGAAAAGTGGCTATAATCAGAATTTAATCTGATATAAAGGAAACATATTGAGGATTGGGCCAAAGCCAAATGTAACTGCTTCAGTTCCACTTAGGATAAATAGTAGGGCAGATGGATTCTGCAAGACAACCATAGAGAGCAAAAATTAACTGGTGTGCTTCCCATTTCTTATGTGGCTAGGAGCAAGGGCCTCAGATAGAAGATTTTAATTTGGTTTTAAATTATTCATCCCATGCACATACACTCATGCTCCACATAGTCCCAGAGCAAGCGAATAAGAGATTATACCTAGCATTATGACCTTGGGTTAGCATTTCACACCCATTTATTGTATTCCCAAGAGTAAGCAATAGCTGTCTCTCATCTCTAGAAATGCTGGCTTATTTAGGAGAGAAGAGTGGCTATTCCAGAGGCAGTGGTGTGTCACTTCCTACAGAGTGGAAGGTTCTATTGGGCTGGTTTGAGCATTGACAATCTGTGGGGGGAGGGGGGGAGGGAGGGAAATTCCCTGTGGGATGCTGGCATGGGGAGATGTCCTCATTATGTCCTCTACAGGGCTGTAGAGAGCTGTAAGAGAAAGGTAGAATTTCTACCATACCAAGGTGAGGTTCTATGTACAGTGGAATGGTACAATGATTGCTGCTTCTCATAGGCTACTGTGCTAAGATTCTGGCAACAAGAATTTCTCATTTGAAATTTTCTATATAAGCTTCCCAGTTGGCTGACTTGGCTGCTTCCCAGGCCTACAAGAAGAGACCTGCTAAGTTGATTCCAGCTTCCTGCCTCTTCTGAGTAAGGCCCTGATACTCTGAATGTAGGGCCTGTCTTATGTCTGGTGTTGCTGCCTAGAGAGACAGCACCCTGAATTTTGCTAGAAGTGCCAGGCAGAAGCTGGCACTTGGGAATACTTTACCTTTTTGCCAGTCTGAACTGAAATGTATTGTTCTTATGCACTATAGAAATGTATGTAATATATTTAAATCAATGCAAGTCTCTTCATAACAGATCTGCTGTTGCAGAGTCAGTCTCTTGTGTGTGTTAATGTCTTCTGGAGTCAATGAGAACTGGATCTTCCCCCTTCCCTAGCCTCACACCATGCAGTAGAGCTGCAACTGTGCCTTGACATAATGACAGTTTTTTGCTTACCATACAGATTATTGTAGCCTACGATACCTGCATTGTCAGAAAGTCCCTCCTTATTGTTCCTGTTTATTTGTGAAGTATGATTGCAGGAACTGGCTTATGCAGGGACTGCTACTAGATAGATAAACTGCCTCCTATTGCTTTTACACCTGTTGTGAAAATGAATAATGTATTCTAATCTTTTATCATTGGTGCCCCTGACTGGAAGTGATACTTAATGATTACACATTCTATGCTAATAGCATTACATTTGTACAGTGATTGAAAATCAATTTTTCAACTTCAATATTAAATATGGAGTGGATTTTACAGGATTATATTCCTGTGTTAGGGAAACCATTACATTTAGGCTTAGCATGAGGCAAAATTGTATATTGTCTCCTGGAAACAGTTTTGCCTTGTTTCTTGCTATGCTGTTGTTTAGTTTAGCCTTGAAACACTTTCAAATTTTGATTATTCAATAATCAAAGTTCAGAAAGGGTTGTAGCGGTAAAGCAGGTAGTCGTGTAACATTTTGCCCACTGGAAGTCAGAACTTCTTAGCAGTGCTTGAATAACAACTTGCCATCATTGTTCCTTGGCCAAGTCAATCAGATCTGTGAAGTGAAAGTAACTGTTCATATCTGCTTTGCCCAGCAGCTGCTTATAAGCTGATTCACACATTACTCTAGGCTAAAATACAATTGGGTACTTGGTGGTTCAGCAGGCTATAGAAACTTAATTATATTTTTGTGAACCAGGCCATCATGGTTATATGGCTTATTTGCTGGGGCATAGCAGGTTATATGAAGATAGCAATAATGCTATGTTAACCTGGGTTAATACGTTGAGTGAACCTAATTATATACAAGGACAAGCGATTCCATGATGGTTGGAGAAAGATAATAATTAAACTTGTATGCTGCCTGTCTCCCAATGACGCTGGGTGGCTCACAGCAATTAAAGAAATTACAATAAATTGTTAAAAGATGGCAAGCTTGACAGACCAGATTGAATGAAGCAAGGGGTTTCTTGCCAAAGGCCTTATTTTTATATTATTTTTATATATTATACAAGTGATAATATAAGCATATGAATATAGATATGGACTTAATAGGCTTTCTGGGATGCTTTTTGCAGTTGTAGGAGAGAAGTACTTGCCTTTATATTATGTGTGTGTATTTTGGGCAGTGGGAAAGCATTTAGTTCTAAGTTCTACCTGTAATGGGTTAGCAAACATGTTTGGAGCTTGCTGTATTGACTAAAACATTTTAGTTAAATAAACCTTGCCAGTTCAACATTGTTTAAGGCAAGGGTGGGCACCCTGCAGTTCTAGAACTGATGTAGCCCTTGGTGTATCTTCATACGACACACTGCCTGTAAATCATCCAGACCCCTGGCAGGGGCAGTCTCCTCTTTCTCTGGTACCCTGCTGGGCAAAAAGAGATGAAACCTGGTGGTGTGAGGTGAAACTGTTATGCTAAAGCCTGTATGTACTTTCACAGGCTAGACAAAATATACTTAACCACACAATGCATAATGATCAAATCAGTTTCTCTAAAACATATATGATTTGTAAAAGTAGATCAGGTGATGGAAGAGAAATGTACAAGCAGCTGTTAACCGTGAGAGAGTGTTTATGTAGGTTACCTCTGAATAGTGGTAAGTTTGCATATGTGGAATAATTGGGAAATGTTAATGCTTCTGCATTCTGCTTGTGCATTTTCTAGAAATCTCTTATGAGGAAGCAGTTCTGGGCTAGACAGACATTTGCACTGTTCTTACATTCAGAGAGTGTCTTCAGACAGGAAGCTTTATTAAATATAACCATAAATAGTCAAAATATGTAGTGTTTGTGCTTTGACATAACAACCTGATCAAGTCTAAATTAGCAAACCAAAGTGCTTGAGAGCAAAAGATTTTTTCAATTTTCTCTGCTGTTACCTGCAATCATTTGTCAAATATTCTCCCTTTGAGGCTTCTCCAGTCTAGTCTGTTTACACTTAGACACAACCACTGGCATAAGAATAGGATCATTTTTCATTGGTGTATGTAGTCACACCCATCTCTTTTTCCTTCTTCCTATGTTGGGAAGCAATGTGATGGCAATGGCTGCTTTGATCTGCTGTCTCTATCTCCTTCCTGCTATCACCATCAACATCAGCAGAAGATGTAGTACAGTCTTCAATCCTGTGGGTTAACAAAAGTCTCATTAAGAACTGCAATATGTTCTCTTCTCTTAGAAGCAGACAATCAAAATAAGGAATAGGGAGCAAAGCATTGTGACGCTGGTTTGCTAATGTAGCAAAGAGGGGAAAAAAATATAATTGCTTTTCCACTCAACACCCTCTTGTTACATTAGCAGAAGCATACTTGTATTCTCCAGATGTTTTATATTACCCCTCCCATAATTTGCCATGGGTCATGCTGGTTAGAGCTGATGGGAAATAAAATCCAAATCATCTGAAAATGTCAGTTTACCTACTTTTCATTTACAGCATGTTGTTTAGCCATAGTGGATATACTCTGTTCTTTAAAAAAATCTTTAACAATGGGAAGGGAGAAGAGATAACTTGCCCAGGGTTGTCTATAGCAAGACCAGATTTAACAAAATTACAAAAATGTTAAATATGTCATGATGTTATGATGCAAGCTCTGCCCCTTGTGTAGTCACACATGACATCACAATGCAAGTTCCAAAAGATGGAGGTTGTGTTGAAACATCACAAGACACATTTTATCATTCCTTCATCTTCTCTCCTCCTGCGATTGCACATAACTTTGTCTCTTCTGATTTACAATATTGTAAATTATTCACATACCTACTCAGCTATACGAGTTAAAACCTGTGTTGTCCCTTTCTGAATGCCCTATAAAAATCCCTACATCTGTTTTGGTTACTCCTGTAATATCCATGAATATAATTTAAGCAAAAGGTGCCTCAAGATGGGATCCCTATTAAAGAAGCTCTTTCCAGTAAGTACTGCCATTACTGTTTGATATTTATACAATACCAACTGCATTAGGTGTTGGAAATATCAGATTCCAGTTGAACGGTTCACTTCAGAAGTGCAGCAGCTAACCAAGGGTATTGCTTTCTAACAGGCAATAAGCTTAGCAACTTACAAGAGATGGGAGATAGCTTGTTTTAGATATTGCCTACTACCTATTCTACTGTATTAGAACAAAAGTTAGGAAATACGAATTGGGAGCTAGTAAAATTGAAGATTATGGTATAGGTAGATTCTGGGGATATAATATGGGAGGGGATAGAAATATGATTTTATTTGCTGACTTAGCAGGATGCAATACCTTAATGATGTGGTTTCCTTTAAAAAATTACATGCACACATGCCAGAAAACAAAGTTTCAGTTAAAAAACACACAAATAAGCTAAATAAATCCTGACCTTCACCCCTAAAGAAAGTTGTACAATACATTAATTAACTGTGAACTGGAATAAAAGTATCTTCATAATCTTTTAGTTGGAAGCAACTGAAGAGGTTGCTGGGGGAAGGGATGGAGCCTATGGCCTCTGCTTCCAGTACCAGTAAGTACTTAAAAAGCAGTATGATAAGAGCAAACTTAAAAACCTTACCTTAAGTGGCTGAAGTGTTGTAGCTCTAGCAGTCTGGTACTACTGCCCTTTCCAGATGGAGGCCTCACATTGGCTTGCAGCTTCAGTTTTCTCTGCCTTCTGTGGAGCTGTTGTAAAGCCCGAGTAATGCACTGGCTCTCTGCACGCTCCCAAACTAGTTGGGCTCGTTCTTCTGCTTGCATATCCCCACTGCTATGGAAGAGACGACGTAACTGCAGTAACCCCACCCCCTGGAAAATATTGGCAGATGCTCTCTTTCGAGTGCATTTTTTGGTGATTTGATTCTGTGGCAAGTCACAAGTAATAGAGGCTGGGGTCCCCATAGTGTTAGGATCTCTCCATACTGTAGCTAGTGGCAGTTCTGTGGAAAAGATGAAACCAGGAAGAAGGAGATTGGTTAACTGGCCCTGACAGCAGTTCCCCTTTCCTATCATAACCTGGGTCCCTCCACGTAGAAACAACATGCATAGACATTCAATACCTTATTCTGAGACACCTACATTTTGGGGCCCCAGCCAAAACTAAGCTTCCTTAGAACACAGTTGATCCTAACTCCTCCATGACTCCTCATAGAATTGGAAGGAACCATTTCAGCCACTGAGTCTTAACTGCTCTGCTCTGTGCAAGAATCCAAATTAAGATATCAGTGACAGACTCATCTCTCTCTGCTACTGTGGTTAGTCATTTATGGAATATTCCAGAGCATTAATTCAGAGCTTTTCATTGACCTAAGGTACTGACATTACCCAGATGTCACAGCTTAATGTGAAAATCATGTACAATAGTCCATTTATGGTAGTAGACAGAATATGTATTGTCAAGTCAGGGCTTGCACAGTGCACATTTGCTCAATTAGCAGGAAATAGGAGCTCCAGGTTATACTGCCCAAACTGAGGGGAGTACCAGGGTGGATCCATTTGGGGTAGGAAGTTTTTTCACTCAGCAACAGGACAATCCTTTCCCATCAGTCTTTCAGGCCCTGACATGCCTTGTGTTTGAAAAAGCCCAGTAACAGCAGCTATAACTTCCTATGAAAAGCCTACCCATCCAGTTGTCCTAAAGAGTAGGTAAAAAAAGTGAGCAATGCACAAGATGGAGCAGCAGCAATTCTAATTGGAGCCTTATCTGCTAAACTGGCAGACTATGTCAGTCACCTCGATTCATCCACGAATCTAGCTGGAAAGTGTGTATGTGTAAGTGGGGGTGATATCTCAGTTCGGGCGAGGTAAAACTGCATCCTTTTACACGCTTACTTATTCCTCAATACCGAAGTCGTGCAGAAACTACTATGGAGGACGGCACTGAACTCCCGAGAGACCTAGATTTCAATACCTACTTCAGGAAGATAACGGGTAGCCTCTCAACCGAATGGGCCTTAACAGAGCTCACTCCGATATTCGTAACTCTCAGCTACCATTAATATTACATAAGTCATTACACTCACTGAGTAATCTAGGGCAAGTCCCTCGTTTCAGAAAACCTCCTACCCCACACGATCATTTTGGATTTTTTGAAGAGAAGCAGCAGCGAGATGTCAACGCGGAAAGCTGCATAACTAAAACGAACTTCACCAGACAAAGGGTTTTTCTCTGAACGGTTGCCAGGAAATCTTCGCACGTCTTTCGAACAGCATAAGGAATCACGTCTCTTTCTCAGGGCACCCCCCTCCCCTCCCCTCCCCTCCCCTCCCTTCCCTTCCCTTCCCCTCCCCACCCGGAATTTTAGAACGGCGATTGAGGCTGAAGCTGAGACCTTGAGGGTCTGCAGGCACTCACGGACCTGGCGTCTGCCGTCCTCCTGGGGGTCGCTGGCCCCGCAAAGGCTCTCGGAGACCCGCCACAGCGCGCGCTCGGGGAGGCTCTACTCTCCCTTCCCACGCCAATTCCGGTCATTCATACTCGGATCCCGAGGAGATACCTTTGGCCACTGCAGAGAATTGACAATAAGCAACTCAGCCAATCGGTTCCGCTGCCTCTTCTCCAAACGACGAAGGGAGTAATCTAACCAATCAATTGAGGACGAGGGAGGGACCGTGAGGCCCGTTTTAGGAACACGTGGCAGGCAGGATGCTTGACGTCAGCAAGCAGGGCGTTAACCTGCAAGGTGAGAAGACCGCGGTGCTGAGAAGTTCGCCTCCGGTGGGAGCGTGTTTTTGCGTGCAGCTCCCGCGCAGAGGCTCTTTCCTCGGTTCAAGCGCGGGCCGCCATTCCATATAAGCAGATGGCCTGTAACTGTACAGCGTCGCAGGCATGGGCGATTTCTTTTTCTTCTCTCCTTCCCCACCGCTTCTCCGCTTCCGTGAGGTTTCTGTGCATTGGTTGTGTCAAAGCCGCTCTGCTATTTCACTAAAGAGTAGCCCTGCAGAACACCCCCAGCTTCTCTGGCAGTATGTAATCTGAAAAAACAATAACCATTTGCTGAAAAGGCTCGCTAATCTGGCATCACGATAGCTGATTTTTTCCGATGTTTCGCAGCGTGGTGAATGGTCTTTTCTTACCTGCCTACAATATGGGACAGGAGAGATTGGCTTTGAAGAATGCCCTAAGTCCTGCGCAAGGGCTGAGTCAGCCTGCTTCAAATGCCGGGTGATTCTCTTGCCTGGTCTTGCAGGTTAGGAAGCAGAATTTAAGCAGAACCTTCAAGCATTTATTGCTATTGCAACCATCTCTTCAGACTGGGCAATGGGAAAAGGCACAATTCGGCAGCATAACAAAAAATAAGTGGCTCTCAATCTTTTTTCCAGCAGTTATAAGTACAATTATAAAGTGACCTCTCTAAGTTAAATTGTGAATCTCTTCTTTCTATAATCTATCCTATCTAATCATCAAAACCATAAATGATAAGTTCATTTTTTTTCTTTTTTATGCAAAAAGTCCATAAGGGATTTCCAGACACCAATAAATGTAGCTATGGTGTTTTCTCTAATCAAACAGGTCAATTTGGCCATCTCACAAGTTCTGTCGTCTTCACTGACCATTCCTCTGTTGTAGGTATTGTCAAATCTTTCTATCTTCGTTCATACAATAATGTCGCTGCAGTTATCATATATAAAAACAATGTTCCATGACTTTTTTCCAACTGTTTATCCATCAGTCCCAAGAAAAAAAGTTCTGGTTTCAATTGAATATTAATCTAAAATCCTCTGAATCACTGTATGTATTTGAACCCAAAATTTTCTAGCTTTTTTGCGCATCCACCAAGCATGGTAAAATGTCCCTTCTTGTTCACATTTCCAATATGAATTTGAAGTACCTTTACACACTCCAGATAATTTTTCTGGTGTCAAACCAACGGTACATCATTTTATAAAGATTCTCTTTAAGATTATAACATAATGTAAATTTCAGTCCTTTCAACCACAGATTTTCCCATTGTTCCATCTGTGTATTACAAGTAGTCCTTGACCTACAATCATTTGGTCAGCAACTGTTCCAAGTTATGACGGCGCTGAATGAATGGTAGTTATGACCAGTCCTTGGAGTTCCAGCCATTGCAGCACCCCCATGGTCACATGATCATGATCTGGGTGCTTGGCAACCCATTTGCACTTACAACCAGTTGCCAAGCATCCCACAACCACGTAATGGCCATTTGCAACCTTCCCTGCCAGCTTCCCCAGAAAGTCAATGGGGAAGCTGGCAGGGAAGTTTGCAAGTTGTTGGGGTAACTCTTAAGTCTCCTCCACCTGTGCACCCTTTGCCAGCCCTTCTACACTCACGCTGCGCCAACCACTTATGCACCACTGCGCACCTTCCCCAACCTGTGCAGTGCTTCTTGCGCCCCCTTGCACCCCCTCCTTCACCCATGCTGCACCCTTGTGCACCCTCCCTGACTCTCCCCTGCACCTCTGCACACCATTTGTTTCCTCCCCCACCCAGCAGTAGCCACTTACCTGCCTGCAGGCCTGGAACTTGCAACTTCCTGCCAGTTTCTCATTGACTTTGGTTGTGGGAAGCCAGCAGCAATGACCATGGGATTCAGTTAATGACAGCAACTGGGACTGCAGGGATTGTCATCGCTTAGCAATGGAAATTCTGGTCCCAATTGCCATTTTAAGTCAAGGACTACCTTTATAACCAACATTTTTAGCCCACTTTATCATACATTCCTTGACTTGGACTTCTGTTTCAAATTTCAGTAAAAGTTTATACATTTTAGAAATCACATGTTCATAATTTGTACACAACTCTGTTTCAAAATCAGTCTTATAATGTTCAATACCATAAATTCTTTTATCTACTTTAAATCTTTCTGATAACTCTAAATAAGAAAAACATTGACAACTGTGTCCTTCTGCCATCAGTTGTTCTCTTGATTTTATTTTATATTCCCCTTAACAAAATTCTAGTATTTCACAATATGTGAACCATTTGTGTTTGTCTATTATTTCTCATCTATAGAATGCTTCTTGTGCTGAGAGCCACAAAGGTGTTTTCAGGCATAGCCTGAATTTGTATCTATTCCATATTCTCAGTATGGCACGTCTAACATTATGATCTTTGAAATCTACCTTAACCTTGACTTTATCGTACCACAAATATCCATGCCATTTCAGGTCATGTCCTTCTAACTCTAAAAGTCTTCTATTTCTCAGCGACACCCACTCTTTCATGCAAACCAAACAAAAAGCTGCTAAATACAATTTCAAATCAGGTAAACCCAATCCTCCTCTTTCCTTTGCATCTTGTAACACCTTATATTTAACTTGTGGCTTTCCCCCTTGCCATACAAACTTAGATATCTTTATGTCTTTTTCTTTGTTTTCTATTTTTCTGCTGCTCTTTTCCTTTTTGCACTTTTAGTTTTTTCTTTAGTTTTTTCCTTTTTCTTCTCTGCTCTATTTTAGTTTGCATTAGTCTTATTCTTGTGTTTAAAATTATTTATATATATAAATAATTTGCTCTTGAAATGTATGTGCCACTTGTTATCTATCTATCTATCTATCTATCTATCTATCTATCTATCTATCTATCTATCTATCTATCTAAAGATAACAAGTGGCACATACACTTCAAGAGCATCCTTTAGTTATCCTGGATACAGATGTTCCATACCTGCAGACCCCTATGATGTTGAGGAAGTGGGTCTGTAGGAAAATTATATCTAGGGTTATTTGCTGCAGCTGTTTTAGCTTCCTGAAACCTGAATGTGTAATTACATTAAAAAAAACCCCACCATCATTATTATATATTCTTATTAGTCACAAAGAAATATATACATGTTTTATACATGCTGTTTTAGTACCCATATATGGAAAATACCAAGAATAAGTGACCTGTCTCAAAAGTGAAGGAACACGCAGTCAAGGAATACATCACAAACTAGCATGGTAGAGCAGCCATGAAATCCTTGGAAATGATATTCAGATGCCATGATATATCTATACCTACAAAGATCAGAATCATGCAAGCAACAGTATTCCCTGTGATGCTCTATGGAAGTGAAAATTGGACTTTGAAGAAGCGGGGTAGGAAGAGTATCGATGCTTTTGAATTTTGGTGTTAGAGAAGACTCCTGAGAATACCATGAACAGCCAAGAAAACAAACAAATGGATCATCAAACAAATGTTTGATGTTCTTACTTGAGGCACAAATGTCCAGGCCCAAATTAATCTACTTTGGACACATTGCGTGAAGACCCAGCTTTCCAGAGAAGGCTCTAATGCTGGGAAAGATGGAAGGAAAGAGAAGAAGAGGATGACCAGCAACAAGGTGGGTGGACTTACTTACAGTGGGGATGGGTGCACTGTTGGAAGATCTGAAAGATCAGGTTAGGGACAGATAGTCATGGAGAAAGTCTGTCTATGTGGTCACTAAGAGTCAACATGGACTTGATGGCTCATATTCAGTCAAGTGACCTATGATATTTAACCACATGGAGCACATAGAATTTTTTGTTTGCCAGAACTTATAAAAGTCAAAATTAAGTTACAATCATACAAACAATGGGCTCTTTTATGTCAGTGAACAACAGTTCTGAAAGATTCAGCTGTGGAGCTGAACTAAAATTGAACTACTTTGAAACAGAACTTAAAATACATCATAGTAGACAGATTATTAAATTTACAGAAAAAAGGAGTTCTATATGTATGGGAATTCATCTGGGATTCAGTTGCTATAGTGAGCATTTCTTTTCCTGGCTCAAAGGTAACTTGCATTGGACTATAAATCCAAGTGTACTCTAGTCATTGCAGTTACAACATGCCTTGGCGGACAGCTCCAGGTCCCTCATGTTCCAGCTTCTTAATTCTACACAAAGGGTGTGGTTTTCACATTATTTACTGATGCGATTAGATCAGCTTTAGTTTTAGGTCAGGCACTTCTTGCTTGCAGAGAAGAGAAAGGAAGGCTGAAAACAGCCTTTAGGGATTACGCTTGTTCAAAGTCAGGGGGGCCTCTGGACAATCTAAAGAAGAATGCAACAGAATTTAAATGTCAGTGCAACAGATGAAAAAACTGTTTGAACATTTAGCTCTATATCTTCAAGTTCTTCCTTCCAGGGAGTTCTATGAGTGACTATCACCTGGCCTCTCTCCATGGAGAAGGGAGGAACTGAACTTGATGTCTGCAGAGTCCACATTTTCTTTAGCCAATCTTTTTGGTTTGGCAGAGTCTTGTTGGCCTAAGTAGTACTAGAGCTGAGGAAATTATGATGCTAAAGAAGGCAGTTTTCAGAAATTATTTTAAGACTTCTTGGCTAGAGCTACAGTGGCAATGGAGAGAGGGAGGGAGTTGTTAGTAAAAGGAAGAAGAAATAAAGTGAGCTCCAAAAAAAGGAGGGGCAAGGGGGGAGAAGGGCGGGCTGGAACAGGAAATTGAGAGGCCCTAGTGCAGGAACAACTGCTAAGCTGCAGATGTTTGGCAGCTGCAGACAGAGGAACTGCCTTAGAGGGAGTGAGGTTTGCTCGGCAAAGAAGGCACAGGACAAGATCTGCGAAGGACCTAGTGGTATAATATGCCTCTTCCACCACCCCCTTCCTCACCTCCACCCCCGTGTCCAGCATCTAGAGAATCTCTGAGCCTGAATAGGCCCTTCCTACGAAGCCTGTTAGGAGGGCTGCGTCTAGCACAACTGCTGTTGGGTGCTGTCTGCTGGGTAACTTTAGCGGCACACAAGTATGAAGGAGCGACCTACTTCGCAGTCTTTGCAGCAGTCCTGGTATGGCTTCTTACCTTGGCTGTCTTTGGGCTCAGTTTATTGGGCCGCTGGACTCTGATACCTGTGGTGGGGACCCGCTGGCTTCTAACAAACATACTTCATGACCTGTTGCTTGGAGTTATTTTCTTCACGGCTGCTGCAGGCATCATAGGCTACAAGGCACGGAGTATCAGCTATTGTACCCTGCGCGGTTACAGCCAGCCCTGCAGTTACACTGCCTACTTAACCGCTGCTGTCTTTGCTGGTATTACTGCCTTCTTGTACTTGCTTTCGGGACTCTACTGTTTGGTACGGCGTTTCCAGGGGCACCATGATATCATCTGAGAGATGCAAGAAGTTGAAGAACTACAAACAGACCTTATTCAAATAGATGGACGAGCCTAGCATGTAATTAGTCCTATAGATATCTTGCTCCAGACTCCTCATCACCTTCCTGAGGAAACGATGATACATCCCCTATTTTTTTAACAGAGAT
Organism: Python bivittatus; assembly: GCF_059951505.1. NCBI lineage: Eukaryota > Metazoa > Chordata > Lepidosauria > Squamata > Pythonidae > Python > Python bivittatus. The sequence goes on along the minus strand of NW_028277125.1, from coordinate 43,870,354 downwards.
GAATGCTCTTGCCTCCAGATGGCTGATCTTTTCATCCACAGATGGACACATACTGTCATGATCCAGAAGCTAAAAATGATGTACCTTAGGAGGAAAACCTGGGAAGCGGATTGTAGGTTTTCTCTCTCTTCCTTGTCTTCTTTCACTTTGGCAGGAGGGTTTCTATGGGTCTGGGAAGTTTTGACCTGATTTGTCCTTCCAACGTATCTGATTGCTGTAGGAAGTCCCTGGAAATTCAGTATTATCACCTTCTGGGATGCTCTATTGGTTTTATTATTCATACTATCCTGTTTTGGGTCTTAGAAATGAACGCTCAGATTTTATACCCTAAGGCCTTCATGAGTTTCACTTTGTTTTTCCCAGGGATATTTTGTTTTAATCAGATATTTATAAATAATTACTTACTGTAAACTTCTAAAATTTTGAATACACCCCAGACAGCATTTGTAGCATTATTATGGTAACTTATTTTTCAGAAACAGAGGAATGAAGGCTCCTGCCAACTGAAAATATGCATCCTCTAATTGAAAGAGCTTATTTTAAATTCCAGATGTACGCTAGTTAAAATAAGAAAATATTGCCTGTTGAATATGCTCAGAAATTACCTTTCTTTGTGGATATTGTTTAATATGTCCCAGAACTAAACATTGCCCCCATGAATGGATTCCAAGCTTATGGGTTTCAATTAACAGAAGAATTTGCTCAAATTAAGCCTTCTGTGATCTTGTCCCATAAATGTTGCTCTGTGTATTATTACTTCACTTTGATGAAATCTCACTTAGTCAGTGTCCTGCATTAAAGCAGTCTTCTCCAAAATTATTCCCTTCATAAGTGTGGGACTCTAGTTTCCATCTGAAGAGAATTATAGGAATATTTTTGTCCAATTTTTTTGAGAGTACCAGATTTGGAAAAGCCCTTTTAAAGCAAACCAATCATTACAGATAGGATGGAATGTTCATAGTGATGGGACAAAGGATAGTGAGCAGAGGCCTCACCCAGAAATGGAATTCAGAAAACTCCTGTTCCTGTTGGAGTCCAACGTGGATGAATTAAGAATTTCATGGAGGAATGGTGCTGCCTGGCACTATAACATCGTATCAAGTGGTACCTGTTATCTTTCAAATATCGGAACCAGGTCCAACAAGAATTTGCATCACATAAACAGAATGTTTCAGTATGCTCATGGATGTCACTGCCTGCCTTAGGACAGGAAAAGTACCTCTGAAATACAGATGGTTCTTGGGCACAGAATATTATGCTTTTTTGTCAAGCTTCCTGAGCAGCTACCAAGACTGCCTCTGGCAAATCTCTACATTAATGTGCTTTTATACCAGTAGTATAAATGGTAGAGTTGGCATTCCCTTGACAAAATCTTATTAGAAAGGAACTTTGTTCCAGCAATAGCAAATGAGAAGCCAACTTCACAACCATTTATTCAATGATGTCTTAGGACTGGCTACAGGAGTTTCAAAATGACTGATCTGTTTGAACCTCAGACACATTCCTGAATTTCCTCCTCATCTACTTACTGAAAAGCTTGATTCCAGCCATTTTCATCTCTGTTACTATGCTCAGTAAAACATACCTGAGTGCACTCACCTTGGAACATGAAGGAATGGCTCTATGACAATTACTTTTCACAGAAGGCACCCTTCTTCCTAGATCAGCTGTAGATTCTTTGGCCAGGATGCTGTAAAGACTGAGCCCAGGAGATTTTATGGTGCAATGTCATCTTCAATCCTGAGGTAAGAACCCTTGGATTTAAGGAGACAAGTATTTTTCCAACAGAACTTTAGGAGGCAAATAGAAGAGAGATCCAATTCTTAAGAGGCAGAAAGAATGGGGAAGGATACCTGTCATTGGCAGTTAAAAAAGTAAATAGCCCTGTTCCAATTCCAGGTGGATAAAACATGATTTTATTTGTTAGATTTGTATCCCACTTTTCTTTCAAGAGCTCAAGGTGACTTCATTTTATGCACACAGCAACAACCCTATGAGGTAGATTGGGCTGACTGGCTAGTAATCCAATGAGTTAACATGGTTGAGTGTCTACTTGAACCTGGATCTCCTCAATCTAAGTTCAATACTTTAACTATTAACCTATATTGGTGTATTGTGAAAGAAAAATTTTGCCTAAAGCCAGCTGTCCAGGTATATCCTTGGCCTTGGACAGGCTACTAGTTGCATATAATAGTTTTATTATTAGGCAGCAGTGGAGGAGGAAGAAAGGGAGAATGGGACATTACCTGCCTTCATGCAAGCTAAAATCCATTAGCTACTGGGGAGAAGCAACATGCCCATGCCAAGATAATTTAGTCAAGATTTATAGTAGGACATGGCAGCTTGACAGTGTGCTAGGAGGAGGAGATAAATAGATATGGACAGTGAGGCTAAAAGCAGTCTTCTTGTGGATTCAGTTACTTTTCTTTTTCTTTGTAGGCACGAGGAAGTTGTTCTGTATGGAACCTTAATCTTCAGACATGCTGAACCCCAAGAGCAATTTGGTTCTATGCTATGGGCAGCCCATCAGTGGAGGATTGCTGTGCCATTCTACCCATTTTCTTACTAGGGATGGGAAGAGCAAGGAAAAGTGTTGTTGCTACTTCTAACTACTGTTAACATGCTCTCAACAAAATGTAATATATCTGGGAATGGCTACAACATCCATTTAGTTTGGAGTCTCATGCCACAACAGATTATTCTTGGAGATGAAATCTGGGCAAAGGCTTTCTCAGTAGGAGGAGATGCAGAACAAGCTGTTTGAGGTAGAATAAATATTTAGGGTATCTGGATCATTTTCCCCTTCTTTTCAAAAGTTCCCACTTTGGTCCTTACACACAGATTTCAGTTCCTGCATCAGAATCTAGACATGCTTTGTCCTGATAAAGATTACATTCTAGATCCTTTCCTGAATTCTGTAATTAACTCACTTTCTGAATAAAATTGTGTACAGCAAGCATAATCTGTTAAATATCTCTGTTTTAAACATTGATGCATTTTCCTCTCCAAATGCAGCCAGGAAAGAGGATAGGGGAAAAACATAGGTATGAGAACAAGGAAAATATAACTTACAGAGAGATGAGGGGGAATATGGTTAATAGTAGGTAAGAAGCACTTCACTCATCTTTGGCTGTGAAAAAAATAGCAATTACAGATTAAATAACTAAGAATTTGCTAAATTCCACGACACCAAAATATAGTGCCTGAGATTTCTGCCTCACTTATTTAATGCTAGGACTGGCCCTGTGCCTTGTCCCTGCAAGGTGGGCGTTCCAGGTACTGTAAGATATAAAGGAAGAAATCTGATTTGGAGACTGCATGAACAATGTAGATCTTTCTTTCATGAGCTCAGTGATTTTGTGATAATTTCTCTCTCTATATGCATGACTGCCATCAGCTGTTATCTTAACCTCTTAAGCCCTCCTTTGCACAAGTTAGTCCTGCAACTAAGTATTAACACCTACTGTCTTCAGTTAGATGGTGTTTTACATTTGAAATAAAGGAGTTGATTGGATGCTACTAACAGACCAATCATCTGCCAGTGCATCACATTTGTTTGAGAAATGTGTAAATTATTTATGGAATCTAATATATTGCTTTTGACTCATACTTGGTCATAACTGGGAAAGAAAGATCCTTGACATTTTTAGTTTTTATTGATCTTGGCCCAGAAGCTGTTTGAAACATCACAGACAAATCTGGAGAAATGCAACAACAGATTTCACAACCTTCATGTTACTAATTTACTCAGAAATATTGGTTTTTCCTGCCGTTACTTCATTTTAAATCAGCAAGAAACTGTTCCATTGGTGTGAAGTTGCTACTGTCCTCCCCTGTTAAGATGGAATCTTTTTCATCTGAAATTATTGCAGAATATTGCATGTCATAGATGTAACTGGCTGCAGCCAGATGTTACTGGCTGCTAGGTAGAGATGAATCTCAAAGAATATATGTTACTGTGTTACTTTAAAAATTCAAGTTATTCAGGGATTTTTTTTTTTAAAGGAAAGATTTTGGTGCTGTAAACATTTCTAACAGATTGTAGAAATCAGTAAGTCTAATGAGGAAAAGCAGAGCTGGGGAGTTATTTTCTATCCTTATAGATATGTTGGGATATGATACTGGACAGGGTCTGCTTTAAGTTGGACGGATAATTTGAGCAGGGATGGGAAGTTTGTATCTTTGAAGATGTTTGAAGATGAAGATGCATCATTCACCATTGGTGACAGTCCTATGTGTTGCCAGCGGAAAGAAAAAAGTACAGTAGAGCAGGGTTCCTCAACCTTGGCAACTTTAAGACGGGTGGACTTCAACTCCCAGAATTCCCCACCCAACTTCTGGGAGTTGAAGTCCACCCGTCTTAAAGTTGCCAAGGTTGAGGAACCCTGCAGTAAAGGCAAGAGCTCTCTCAGCGATATCAACTGATAATTGCTCAAAATGTAAGTACCACCAGTTGTAGCGCTGCATATTGATGAACTCTTCCATTCCTCATATATGGTAGGAACCCGTTAACACATAACAATGCCAGAATAAAACACCAGTACGCCCACTTTGATCAGGCTTTCTGGTGTACTACAGATCATGGCTAGATGGTCACAGAAAGTAGAATTGTACATTTCAAGACTTTTTCAGAGCACTGGCAGTGAGATCATTTTCAGGAGCACCAGGGTAACTGATGGGCGTGCTTTGCTCAAGTAAGTGATAATGTAATAACAAGATCAACCGTGATTGTTGTTGGTGACTAGATTAGCACAAGGCAGTCAGAGAATGAGGAAACTATTCAAGCAGAGTGGATACCTCCTCCTCCTGAGGAATTTGTTTGCATGTACGATGACTCATGCAAGATGGTTTACATTTCTAATTAAAACAAAAGAATGCATTTTAGATTATTGTTAAAGCTCCATGTGTTTTACAAATTGAATCTATGCTGTCAGAAACAGGCATCCTTAGGTCTGTTGCAGTTTTATGGATCATCGTGAGTGTACTATGCTCTGTGTACATACATCTACACACACACAGTACTTCTACAATGAGAGCACTTCAAAATATATCACTACGTCATTGCGAGGGCAGCAATAAATATATACAGCCTCAAGCTCCTATACCTTCCCTCACGGTATTATTTTAATCCTGCAACATCCTGTCAAAACCACTGTTTGTGATCAGAAGACAAGCCCAGACAGCAAAGGGAGGAATGACGCTCAGATTGCATCACTTCCTTGCAGGAAGTACTTCTAGGACAGAGAGAAGGAGTCAAGCACCAGAGGGGAAACACTGCATGAAAGATTGACACCCTGGACAAAGCTGAAAGAGAAGCTGTTTTTTTGCACAAGAAGAGCTCTCGTGTAAGCAAAAAGGAACTGCCAAAAACCATGGAATAACTTAGTGGAAGGGAACACTACAACAGGAATGGACTTGAGCCATTATGAGGAAATGCTGAAATTCATTACAGGGTACACGTTACTTTTCAGTGTTCTGCCAGCAACAATAACATCAGATAGCAAAGTAGGAGACAGCAAAACTGAAACAAAATTCACAGACTAGCTCTCACACAAGTGGCAGAATGCCTTACTAAATTTAAACAATCAGGACTTAATTTGTTAATGTCCTTCAGCCAGAAAAAGAGGAGGAGGAGGAGGAGGAGAATTCTGAATTAATCCACTGCAGGATGAAGGCCTCTTCAGGTGAAGGTTATGGATCAAAATCTACCATGCTGATCCACTCTGGTTGGTAGATAAATGCTTTTCAACTTTCCAGTCTAGGACCTGGCCCTAGTTACCTAGCTGGCTTTCAACCTAAGGATGGGCTAATTTATTGCAGATAAATAACTGGAATCCTCTTTTTTTTAGTCATGATAGTAAGACGGGATGAATTGTGTAATGTAAGGGCCACAGAGATCATTTAGACCAACCTTCTGCACAATGCAGAAATCGACCCCAACAGCGTGTTTTGGGGTCATTGATAGTCATCCATCAAAGGAGAGGCCACCACCCAAGGCAGTCTGTGAAAAATACTGTTTAGTGTCCTCCCTCATAATTTTTAGCCACTGTTTCTCATCTGGTCCTCTGGAACATCTCTAAGCAGTTCCCCCTGGTCTCTCCATGATAGACTTTCAAATATTTGAAGACAGCTATCCTGTTTTTCTAGGCAAAATATAACCCAACACCTCCTACTGTTCCTCCTAAATTTTTCCTTCCAGGCCCCTTATCATCTTGATAGATCTATTCTTGACTCACCTTAGTTTATCAATTATTTTAGTTTCCTAAAATGCAGTATCCAGAACTGGATGCACTATTCTTGGTGCAATCTGACCAATACAAAATGGAGAGAAACATCTTTGTCTTGTTTCTTTAATTACAATATGTTGATGTAGCCTAAGATTGAATATTTTTTTCTTTTTGCAGCTGTATTACACTATTGGTTTATGTTCATCTTGTGATCCACCAAGATAGCACAATCCTTTTTGCATGTACTGCTGCTAAGTATGCACCTTTTATCCTATAACTGTGTCTTTGATTTTTCCTACCCAAATGTAGGGTTTTGCATTTGTCCCTTGAAATTTATCTTGCTCATTCCTATCCATTGTTTCAACTTTTCAACAATCTTTCTGAGCCTTAATAGTTTTCTGAGGTATTTGCTATCCCCTCTATCTTTGCATCTTCTGTATTGATAATCATATTTTCTAATCCCTCATCCAAGTCATTTAGATGATGTTGGACAGCACAGGACCTAAAATGGAACCCTGCAGTTTGACACTCAGCACTTCGCTCTAGCTTGATGCAGAGCCATTGACATACTTTTGGGGTATGATTGTTGAACCAGCTCTGTATCCATCTACTGTAATGATAGCATAGTCCAGCTCATATTTTGTCATCTTTTCTACTGTAATCTCATGGGAAACTTTATCAAATGATTTGCTAAATAGGAGATATACTGCATGCACTACATTCTCTTAATTAACTTGGTCACTGAATCAAAGAGAAAATTAGGTTGGTTTGACATGATTTACTTTTGATAAACCCATGCTAACTCCTCCCAGGCAATGTGTTCTTTTCTAAATGCTCACACAGCAACTGCTTAATAATCTTCCTACTATGGCTTGCTGTAAAGTCTAAAACCCTATTTACTGAATATCCTATTTAACTGTGCCTCTGACACGTGACTTTTGAGAGTTTGGACAGAAAATGGATCTTCTGTCAGTAGTGTTCAGGCTTAGATATGAAATGGAAACTGCACTGGTAGCTCTTGCAATTGTTAATTTCCATATAGCTGGCAAGCCCAAGAAACAACTCACAGAATTCAGAAAGGCGTATTTAATTCTAGTCAGGGATGAAACACATTGTTGACAACTGTAAAGGTCCCCAGGTAGCCTTATAGCAAATCAATTAATGCATAACCTCTTTGAAACATTTCCTTCCCAGAGTCTCCCATCTGACTGGGCTGCCTCTTCTCACACCAACTGAACTCACACCTGTTTCTCACAGTCTCTCACTTAGTTAACTTCCATGGGACCTAGAGGGAGCCCAGCTCTCCTCATACTTTTAGATATCTCAATATGTAATACCAATCTCCATGGTATCCTTCTGGACAACCTGCAAGGAAGGGAGCTGGAGGTGCTGTGATTTTGTTCCTTCCAGAGCAGGCAATTATGATTATATTAATGGAGGAGTATTTAAGCATGTCACTGCTCCAGTATGGAGTGCCATAGGGCTTGTACTCTGTTCCATCTTATTTAACATTTATATGAAACTCTGGGAGAGGTAATCTATTGGTTTGGAATGAAGCCCCACCAATATGCTGATGATACCCAGGTACATGTCTCTACCTTAGCTGGGCAGAAGATGCTGTGTACATTCTAAACTTGGAGGTTGTAACAAATTGGATGGGATGAAACAGACTGAAATTGAATACCAGCAAGACAGAATGGCTATTTGTTCAAAAATCAGGTATTCTCTGGTGGCTCCTGTGCTAACTCTGAATGCAGTTGCATTCCCCTGAAGGAGCAAGTCCAAAACTTGCTATTCTAGATTCACAGCTCCTGCTAGAACAGCAGGTGGAGGCTGCAGCTTAGTGGAGGGAGGGGGACTTTGCTGTGCCAATTGTAGCTCTATCTAGAGCAGGTAGTCTTAGTGACAGTCACTCACATCCTTATTATTGCACTATTGCAATATGCTTTACTTGGAATAGCCTTGAAGACTACCCAGAAACATCAACTGGTGCAAAACAAAGCAGTCTACATGCTATGGCAATACTATACCAACATTACAAGTGCTGCATTGGTTGCCAGTTTGTTTCTGCATACAATTCAAGGCACTGGTAATTACCTATGCATTTTTATATAGCTTGGTCTAAACTATCTATAGGATTGCCTCTTTCAGAGGCAATTGACTTATTGTTTGACCAATCCATGAAGGAATGCTCCGAGTTCTCCCTCTTCAACAGACAGAGGTGAATGGGCCCAGAAACAAGCCATTTCAATAGCTGCCCCATCCTTGTGGAATACGCTGCCCCCTAGAATCTATACTGCCCCCCTCCACGTGCCTATCTTTTCATAGAGCAACAAAGAACTGCCTCTTTAAGTGAGCACTTAAAGATTAGGAGCAGCAGCATGGATTGGTTTTTAACCCTCATATGTTTAATCTTGTTTTTATATTATTATTGTTTGCAATGATAAATGCTATTTTATGAGTTTTTATTTGGATGTCAGCCATCCAGAGTTTCTAGAGCTGGGAAGAATATAAATTTTAGTAATAAATAATGACAGATAATAATAAAGGGATAGTAAAAGACAGCCCAACTACTGAAATTTTTTAAATTCTGAAATCTACAAAAATCAATTTCCATTCCTGTCATTTATACATATAAATTGGCTCAAACTATATATGTGACAGTCTGAAATAAGTAAAGAAAGGGTTTGGGGGAGGCAATTTATCCCTATAAGAGGTTTCTGTGGCTCTCATAGCTGTAGAGAGATTTTTTTTCTTTTAAGTGCAAAGGTTTGTCCACATTTTTTGACATTCTGGTTGCTTCCAGTAAATCTATTATCTGATTATAGATTTTGAAAGTTTTCAAAAACACTCCCTGCACAGAAGAGAGAGGCAACTGCTCTTCCTCCTACCTTTCCAGACCCTCATGGCAAGGTTTAAAGCTTGTTTTCTACCGCCACCTAGTGGCTTTCTTGTGAATGCCAACTTCTATTCTTTACTATTAGCAGCATGTTGGGTATTTATTATTGTCTGCCAGTATGCAAACCCAAAACGTGACATGCAGGCAAGATGCACCAATGTTCAGGTCCATAAAAACTTGTAAGCAAAAGAGTAAAATAGCTCAAAGCCCTAACCCATGGTTTACAAACATAATGGCTGAGTTCACACAACATGCTAGACAGTGAATAGACATCAAAGAAAGTCAATGAGCATTGCTTCTGTTGAGGAGCTGACATTCCAAATCAATAAAATAACAAAACTATTTCAAAATTATGGTTGTAACAGCATAAATATGGAAGCACTTGTAAATCTTGAAAACAAAGGACTTGATGTTAAGGGATAGCCTATCAACAACAGCTTGCACTGCAATGGATAATACAGAGTGAACACTATATTCAAATTAACATTTTCAGAGCCAACTTCTTTCAGTCTGCAGAAAATAGTTACTTCCTGCTCTTATGCCACAAAAGTTAGAATTTCTGTCAGCACAAAATCTAATTGCTTTTACTTGTGAATTGAATTTAACAAGTCTTTCCATATAGCATGGTAGAAATTTCACCTAACAGAGGTAAATGCCAACATTTTTACTACAATTCTCTCATAATATTTAAAGTAAAGCATTACTATGGGTATCATCTTAACTTCTATTGAAGCATCAACTGACATCAAAATATAATCTGTACATAATCAATCTGTCTCCCATGTTTTCAGATCATCTGTGGCAAACTGTGCAAATATATTCATAACTAGAACTTTGGTCTTTGTATGACAATAGAATTCCTCATACATTTTTCTAATTAAAGCAGAAGTGTAGTCAGTTGACCAAAACGGTAGTTGTGCATTACAACATAAGAAAATGTGTCTTCAGGTGCAGCTCTTCTTAATTTATTTTTTGTAGTTCTTCACGGTATGAATATTACATTTAGGAGGCATCTTTATTAGCAAGTTGTTTCCACGAATAGGATTGCAGAGTTTTTTGCACAAAGGAAAACATACATTTAAAAAAACAAAATAAGTTGTATCAATATACTGTTCAGAGTATTCTTGACTTTATTACGTGCCAACAAGTCATCTTCGACTCCTAGTGACCACACAGATAGATTTTCTCGATGACGATCTTTCCCTAACCTGGTCTTTCAGGTCTTCCAACAGTGCACCCATTGCCACTGTAACTGAGTCCATCCACCTTGCTGCTGGTCGTCCTCTTCTTCTCTTTCCTTCCACCTTTCTCAACATTAGAGCCTTTTCCAGAGATCTAAGTCTTCACTTAACGTGTCCAAAGTAGGATAATCTGAGCCCGGTCATTTGTGCTTTGAATGAGAATTCTGGATTGATTTGTTCAGTGATCCATCGGTTTGTTTTCTTGGTTGTCCATGGTATTCTCAGGAGTCTTCTCCAACCCCAAAGTTCAAATGTGTCAATCCTTTTCCTATCTTGTTTCTTCAAAGTCCAACTTTTGCTTCCATAGTGTCACAGGAAATACCATGGTTTGCATGCATGGTATTGCATGATTCTGATCTTTGTAGATACAGACACATCGCAGCATTTGAGTATCTTTTCCAAGGCCTTCATGGCTGCTCTACCAAGTGCTAGTCTGCAGCATATTTCTTGACTCCTTGTTCCTTTACTGTTGATGATTGATCCTAAAAGGCAGAAGCTACCACAAGTTTGATATCTTCATTGTCAATTCTAATTTCAATTCTAATAATCTTGACTACAGGATTTAAATTTTAAAATTATTTTTGCCCAGATGACTCTTTGTAGCTTGCATTCTTTCTGAATTACCCTATTTAACAACAGTTTTCAATAGCAGATACCAAATTCCAAAGAGGAAGTTTTTCACCAGGTGCAGTGAGCATGAATGGAATAAATCTTTTCTTTCAACGTTATCTCCCATTCCATCAGGAAGTCCGCCCCACACCCCTCACCATGAATTACAGAAGATCCTGGCGCTATGACGACAGCCTGGTTACTTATTACTACTTCTGTTGCTGGCTTCCCTTCTCGCGCTGCGCACTCGACCCGAAATACTTGCGCAAGCTCAACAAACAGCGAACGTGGGAGGCATTTCCTCTCCTGCGACTGAGTCGAGTGAAGCCGCCGCCGCCTGCTCTTCCTCCCTGTTGTTGTTATCCGAGAGAGGTTCCTGGAAACCAGGACGTCTTCTGGGTTTCAGTTGTTGTCGGAAGGGGCCTGAGTTACCTTCCCAAAACCCGGACGTTGGTCACCCAACTGTTAGGTCGCAAGCAAGCAAACCACATTATGGCTCAGCCATGTTGCTTGATATCAATCATAACATGAGAAGCTTGTGGTTATCTTAGTATGAGATAATTACTATGAAAAATATTAAACATCTGCTTAACGCGTAAGAAGTCTCTAATGGCCAACTACCTCACAATGAAAACAATCTTTGTGATTTTAGGAACCTGACTGAAAAGGCTCTCGCTGTTTCCAGTAGGCACTCTTTCATTTATGTTACTGTTCCAGTCCTATGACTGGATTTCAGCTTCTGAGCAAAGGCGCTCGCTAGAAATTCTGCTGACCAATGACTGGCACAGGACGGAGACACGAACGTCCGGAACAGGCTCGGGCCGCAACCACCGCGCACCACCCCAAACCACAAACGACTCCGGGAACTGGAGAGCCAGCTTGCCAGTACCGTGCAAGAAATCCAACCCTTATAGGCTGAGGATTAGAAGCTCTTAACCAATAGGAGGTGAGCTTTTCCGGGGAGACCCTCCGCCGGTGTGACCCTTCCCGCGCTTCGGATTGGCTTGCATCCTTTGGTAGGCGGGCACGGCCGCCGCTTCCCCGAAGCGTACGCTGAGTAGCGGAGCTTGGGCACAGCCGGGTCTTTCTTGCTAGGAAGCGCGGGCGGCTGCGAGAGGGGCGAGGTCGAGCTGAACAGCGGCGCTGGGGAGGCTCCGCCCCTTCCCCTGATTTGAGATTGGGGTGACTGGAGCGGAGCAGGATCGAGGTGAGGGTCTGGTATCCGGTGTGTCTCCATTATCTGGTCTAGGGAATCTGTGCCTGCCTTCTCCACGAAGCAAACTTCTCCAACCTAGAACCCTCCAGATGCGATGAACGCCTATAGTTCTCGCCAGCGCGGCAAGGACGTGTCGGATGGGAGGCTGACGATTTTAGCTCAGTGCATCTGGACGGCGCCAGGTGGGAGAAGGTGCCATATAGGGAATGTTTGCTTCATCGCATCAGTGTGCTTGGTTTCAAAGCTCTAAGACTTAAGTTGTGGATTTTTGTGGTTTCCCTTCCTGGAAGGATGCTCATGCTGGTCAAGTGGAAATGCAGCTGGTGAGGCTTGCAGACACAGCGATGGAGAGAATACAGATGCTGGATTTCTTTGTGTCAGGTAGTTATTAAATCACAGATCTCTTCAACTATGAGTAAGTTGAAACCTTCATTTCTGGGAAAGGATTTAGGCTCCTTTTCTGCCACTGAGATGACGGAACAGGGCATCTGTCATGGTTTATTTTTCTCTGTTTTGATGCAATTTGATTCAGGTAATGGGGTTGCTGAGCTAGACCATAATGCAGAATGTAAGCTGGTCTTTTTTTTTTCTACCACAGATGCACCTCTCAACTTTTGACAAATGTAGGTTAAGGATCATAATGTAGACCTGTTAGTGCTTGTCAGCATAATTGTTAGATAATGATGTAGGGATTTATTTTCTTCCTAACTTTCCCCCCTATATAATGGATATTTACGAGCAGGGAATTTGGTGTGTGGCTGTAACTAAAGAATGGATGATAATTGGGCTAGATTAATACATGTAAATATAATATGATTTTATGCATTAATTTTTGTTTGCAATGCACTTTCCAGTGAATTCTCATGCAACTTCTGTGTTATCTTCATTTGCTTGTTGTTATTGTCCGTATGGGAAATATAATTTTGTGTAGCCTTAGAACCATGCATTCCAAGGACAGATGGCAATTTGGGTTTCACTATAGTGGCCCAGAAATGAAATGTGTTGTTGGTTTATTTATTTGCTTGCTTGCTCATTCATTTTTGTTGTTAAAGGCTGATGTTTACAATTTCCACTGTTTAACAGCCTTTGGATTTTAGGTTTTAATAGATAATGTGTTAAAAACAGTTTTATTATTTCAAAAATGATCACCTTCTTAAGTTTCCCTTCAGGGAAATAAATATATGTTTTAAGTAAAATCACAAATGTATATTTACAGTATGCAGGTATCAGAACGTGATGGTGGATTGTCCACAGGAAATGGATTAGACAGCCCCACAGCATCCGATGCCCAGCAAGTTTCACCCTCTCACCCCAAGCCTCCTTCCCTGGACCTCTTTAATCTGGTGGTATCCTATAAGCAGCTGGAGCTGTACCTGGAACCACTGCAGGATGTTGTTGAAGGAGTGTGGTTCCTCCTCAGGTGGGTGCCCTTCTATGCAGCTATTTTTCAGGTCATAGTTCAGCAAAATTTATACCTGTTGTCATTCTTGAGGACAGAGGAATAAATACTTTTTGCAAGATTTGCTTTTTCAAGTGAGAAAAAGGGAAGCTGGCCTAAATCTTTAAATCAGAGGATGTATAACACCCTATGGTCATTAGCTTTCTTTTATCCACTTGAACGTTAGTTCCTTTCAGCTTAAGGAACTTACAAAGTTACAGCTTAAGACCATACAAAGAGCTTTGTTAGACCATACCAAAGCTTACCTAGTCTAGCATTCTTTCCCACACTGGCCATCTATGCAAGTACACTTTTTAAGATTATAGTTGCTGGGGTTCTGAGGTTGCATGAAGCTCCTGAACCTCCTTTTAGTAGCTCTTAGGGTCCTTTTGACATTGCTTTCAAACTATGTCTGTAGTTGCTGGTATTTAACTCCTGCCTTATTGGAAACAGAAGAAATCTCTAGCATAAGGTGTTACATAGGTTTCACACACTTTAAAAAAGAAGAATTCTGGGTTGCCCCAAATCTCAGGAAAAATGTATGTATTCCAAATTCTTTCTAATTCTTAATGCAGCTTTATTCACTTTTCCTCAACACTCTCCTTAATTAAGCCATTAGCCCCCAAAACTTCCAGATGTGGCCTCTGGCCATCAAAAGATTGCCATCTTCTGGTTCACCAGCAGGATATAAACACAATAATTTATTTCCTTTTGGTCAAGAGGTCCATTGCTCCTGTTTCTGGGTTTACTGTAATCTGAAGTGACTTATGATGATCTGATCTTCTTTCACCCCAGCTGTTCTGACTTTGTACTGCATTTCTATAATAGTGTCCTTTTGGTATTGTAGTAAATGTTTGATTGTTTCTACTCCACAGCTGGCAGATGCCCTTCTGCTCTCTCCTTACTTGCTTGGGGGTCAACTTTCTGCTGCTTACTCTGAGTGAAGGTGAGAAGTGTTGGATGTATATGCTGGGGACCTGTACAACTCTGTTTTGTCAGAAATTGTATGATGCAGGGTGGAATTAGTGGGCAAATAGAATATGATTTTACTGAGGATACATTTACAGAGGCTGGTAGAAGCTTGTCATCGCGTATGGTGGGGAAATTGCACTGATAGCAGGTAGAGAAATCTCCTTTGATGGGGCAGTATGTTATGGGGAGGAATAAAACTGCTGCTGATTAGACGAGCTGTGGGTGGTTTAGTAAACTCTGCATCTCTTCCATCTTGTATTGTAGCTGCTTGGTATGGGCTGTGTGTCCTGCTGATCTCAGTGCCTGCCATGCTCGGCTATCTACAGGAAACATGCCGCATCCGTCTGACTGAAGAGCAGCTGGCACGCCGTAGGTATCACAGTGTACGGCGAGAGGATGTGAGAAAAGTTCAACTTTCTCGAAACGAGGCTGTGGCTGAAGTCAAGGGCTTGTAAGTGCTGCTTGGGAGAGGGGGGGTGGGCCCTTGGGCATTGTTTGAACATGGTATTGAAGGGGTGTTGCTTGATAAAAGTTGATTCTTGTGCTAATAAGGCTGAAGGGGGGAGTGTTTTATACACTGGCTTGAACTCCTGGAAGTAAGGCAGGAAAAAAACCATAACAAATAATAATAGGAAATTCCATAGGCTGAGTCCACTGTAGTAAGTTTTTCATTTCTGAAGTCTTGTTCACTGTGGTGCAATAGCTAATCCATCACCCCCCCCCCCATGATTACCATTTCTTGTGTTATTTTTCTGTTTGGGTTTGTGTCATTTTTTCCTATCTCTTGGGCTATTACTACAGGAGTGTTTTCAGCATAGACAGGTGGTGTACTGTTACACCTATATGATAGGAATGGTTTAGCTAGACAACTGCTTTGTCTCAGTCTTTGGTGGCAACACCTATCACATCCTGCTATTTGTTTTTCATCAACCTGATTATTACCCTTTTTGTGACAATTCATGTTTTATTTTTTTTATCAACCGTTTTTCTCTTTGAGTTTTTGTTTTGTTATTTAGGGATGCTTCAGGTGAACCACTACACAGGTTTGCAGAATGACTGTTTTTAAACTGTTTATTTTTTCATTCATGGAGCTGCAGAGTTGTGCACAATTGCACAAAGTTGACTTTAACTTTTTTTTTCCCTTAAAGTGGCTTTCACAAAGATCCAGGCAGGTACTAGCATAGTATTTATTGATTCATCACATTTATATAGCTGCTCATCTCACATAAGTGACTCTGGGTGGCATACAATAAAAACAAACCATAAAACGAACATTCAAACTTACATCATAATGAAAACACTAATATTAGTTAAAAAGACTAGGAGAGAGCATCTTCAATATTATGTGCAATGTAGCCATCTCATCAGTTTTCCATTTCCCTGAGGTTGCCATGCCTGTTGCTATATCCACGTTTTAAGGGATTTCTGGAAGGTTGGCAGGGATAGGGCCAATCTTGCCTTGGGGGGGGGATGATGTTCCACAGGGCAGGTGGCATGGCAGAAAAGGCTCATCTCCTGGGTCCTGCCAGATGTAACTCCTTGGCAGATGGGACCCTCAGCATACCCCTTCTGCCGGACCTGATGGGAGGGGTAGATGTAATTGGGAAGAGGTGGTCCCTCAAATACCGGGCGCCATGCCATGAAGGGCTTCAAAGGTCAAAACCAGCACCTTGAATTGGGTCCAGAAGCAAACTGGCAACCAACGCAGCTCACGGAGCAGAGGTGTAATGCATGCCATTCTAAAGGCATACGTAACTGCCCACGTTGCCGCATTTTGTACCAGCTGGAGCTTCCAGATACTCTTAGAGGACAGCCCCATGTAGAACGCATTACAATAGTCTTCCAGGAGGTGACCAGGGCATGAATGACTGTGAGCAGAGCCTCCTGATCCAGGAATGGGTGCAACTGGCGCACAACACGAAGCTGTGCAAAGGCTCTCCTAGCCATGACTGCCACCTGCTCTTTGAACAGAAGTCGCAAGTTCAGGAGGACTCCCATATTGTGCACTGAGTCTGTCTAGGGCAGCTCAACCCCACCCAGTACCAAAGATGGCAAAGCCCTAGAACTGGAAGGCCCCAAAGCCCAAAGCTACTTAATCTAGCCAGGGTTCAGCCTGTTGTTCCCCATCCAGGCCCCTGCAGTTCCCAGGCACCAGGTAGGGCATCAACAGCATCACTTAATTCGCCATGGGTGGAAAGGTATAATTGGATATCATCAGGGTACTGATGATACTTCACCCTGTGGTGACAGATGATCTCACCCAGCGGTTTCATATAGATGTTAAATAGAAGTGGAGAGAGCACCAAACCCTGTGGCACCCCATATAGTAGAGGCTGAAGGTGGGATCACTCGCCTCTAATCAACACTGACTGGTAGCAATCCTGAAGAAAGGAGGAGAACCAGCACAATACAGTGCCACCCACCCCAATCCCGAGAGTCAATCCAGAAGGATACCATGGTTGATGGTATTGAAAGCCACTGAGAGGTCAATTAGAGCAAGGATGGATGCACCACCTCTGTCCTGCTCTTGCCAGAGATCTAAAAGTGTGACCAATGCTGTTTCCATCCCATACCCAGGCCTGAATCCTGAATGATAGGGGTCCAGATAATCCGCTTCATCCAGGGTCCTCTGAAGCTGCTGCGTGACCACCTTCTTTACTACCTTCCCCAAAAAGGGGAGGTTAGATATTGGATGAAAATTGTCCAGTATGGTGGGATCCAGCAGTGGCTTCTTGAGGGGGTGAACCAACGCCTCCTTAAGAGATGGAGGAACAGCTCCCTTGCTCAAGGAAGTATTAATCACATTACGAACTGCACAATGTGTGTGCATGTATTGTGAGAGGCAGGGAGGAGAGGACACATTGGTGTTCTGCCCTCCAATCTACCCCATATTCCAATAAATGAACCCTTTAAGTAGCACAACATAGAGGTCAGCAGTTGCACGTGCATCAAACGTGAGGGGATATTGATTGATTGGCTGACTGGTTTATATGCTGCTCCAGTCATCCAAGAGTTTGGGAATGGACTGATTGTGTCTGAAGACAACTGATATGACATCACAGGTGCCACATGATTTGCTATACGTCCCACACTTCACTGTTTGTGATATGATGTAACAAGAATTGTGCAATATCAAATATAACACAGTAATGATGCATGTGTGGAGAATTTCTCTCTTAAGAAACTTTGGGTGATCATTACATGTTTACTTGCACTGCCACTCTGTGGATTCCCCCCACAGAGTAGCTGTTTGTAAGAAGCATTACATCATTTCACCCATTGGGAATATTACATACCTTTGAGTCTGTAACTCTATACTGGAGGGAGAGTTACTAGACATATACATGATTTCATTACTAAACTTCACAAAAGTACATAAAAGTTGATATTCTAGATAGTGGATTGATTTCAGTCACTAAACAAGTCATTTTTAAATCGTTGATTTTAATCAACTTTTTGATATATTTACAACTGAATACAACTACATCAATTGACTATCATGTGACTATGTAGTTACTAAGGGTTTTAGCTTTTATCTTGTCTTCTTTCTTGAGATTATTCATAACATCTTTTAATTTTCCTTCCTTATTTACACTTCTCCTCCAGTATACAGTTTAAAGACCTGTGCTGGATCAGACCAAGGCCCATCTAGCCCTGTGTTCTGTTCCCACAGTGATCAGGTAGAAATTCACAAATGGGATAGGAGAGCAATAGCAGGTAATTCATAGCCATCATGGCTAGTAGAGGTTGGCAAGAAGGGATACATGCTTTTGCCACTGCAGTTGGTCAGGACACTTCTTAGATAAGGGACTAATTTAACCAGGTGCCAGTATTATCTCCTTGCCAATTATATGTTTTATTTGTTCAATAAAAATACATCTTTAAATACTTTGCATGGAATATTTTGATTTATGCATCTTCCTTTTCTAAATACAAACTGCCTTTTTACCTTCTATAAAGATAAAAAATAGTTTGATAATTTTATGGCTTTCTTTGAATAGAATGACTTCAAGTGCATGTTCTAATCATGCTAAAATACTGTATACACTTATAAGTCTCTGAGCTCTAGGAGATTTACATTTGGGTAGGCATGTGTAGGATGGATGTGTAGCCTCAAAGAGGTTCTCCAAAGTTGCTTGTTGTTGTTACTTATAAGGAATTTCTGCTTATGGCAGAGGCTTGCTCAGGATTGCCTAATAAGGTGTCATGGCTCAGCAGGGATTTGAATCCAGGTCTTGCATATTTGGAATATATCACATGTTGTAATGGATCATGCTGACTCTCGTCCAGTCTGGGAAACTGATACAGCTGCTTTTTGCCTCCATCTCTGCCTGCCTATCTAGGGCTAGCTGGCATAAGAAGCTCCTGCAGGTCTCCCCCAACTCATGATGGGTGAGCTTAGCATGTCACAATTGGTAACTTACTCACCCAATTACTAATCTAGTGTTATAAATTTGGACAAAAGTTCTCAATTTAAAAACTCATCATAATCTGTAGCTTTCTGCATCCGTTTTTCACTGGCATCTGTAATATATTCATCCCCATCCAGTGGGTCACAATGTAAAGACTTGTGACAGCACATCTTTCTTTCCTGTTACAACACATGCTTCATTTTACAGCATCTGGCATCTAAGCATGTGCAAAAGTGGGGGAAACCAGATACCTAAGCATGCTAAATGCACATGTGGCAAAAGTATGTATTAACGTATCCCATCTTGGTTTGAATTACAAAAGTATTAAATTTTGCTGGAATGTTTGGAACTTGCGCTTTTTAAAACAATGAAAGCCTATTAGAGCTGACTGATTTTAAATTTTGGTAGCTTCATTAATCCTAGCCTCTTCTGTGTGTGGACAAAGAGTCTGCTTTCTGAGTGTTGCTGCTTTCCATGATTTCCATGGAATAAATAAAGTGGTGGGGAAAGCTTTCTCTGTGAGCTTAGGTTGTCGAAGTCACCACGTTGTAGTTACCGTCTGGCTGTGAGCTACATAGCACAGTTATATTTAAAGTTGTTGTCCTTTCTTTTCAGCCTGATCCGATTAGAAGCCCTCCTGAACAGGCTCTGTGGTGGCTGTGAAGCAGCTTACCGTGTCCTCTTCTGGGAGAACCCTACGGTCTCCTCCCAGTAAGTATTGGCTTAGGACATCTTTTCACATCTAATTTAAATTGTTCCTTTAATTGTGTATACATAAACCGATGGCAAGGATGCCCAGTATCAGGCAGGGGGAAGGAAGGAAGCCAGGCTTTTACAAGAGGTGAAAAATTGCTGCTTGAAAGTTCCAGCTTGGTGCTGAGGCCGGAGGAGGCTAGGTGCCATGTCCCAAGGGGTGGCACTGAGGAAGAGAGGGTATGCTTGCAAATAAGACCATGGGACAAGGAGACAAGAAGGCAAATTGGTCCCAAGGAAAGGAACTTTCACACAGAGTTGCTGGAAAGGAGAGCAGGATTGTGCATTTGTATGCCAATCAATTGTCAAGAACTGTGGGAAAAGCAAAGTGCCAAATTGGGCAGTCCAGGTCAGTGTGGGCATAGGAACCAGTTTAGAGTCCAGAGGAATAAACTTTTAGGAGCAACCCAAGGTCCTAAAATACAATAGGAATCATTGCAAAAGCAGGAGCTTGATGAAGTAGCCAGCCTGCTGTTTTCTGTAGATTTTAACGGGCAGCAGATGCAATTTGTAGCACCCATTTTCAAATGTCATCTTACCAGATGTATTGGTGCACTGAAAGAGGGAAGGGCTACCTTCTGGGCTGCCACCAAGGCAGCAGGACAGCATCTTGTAACCTCAGCAAAGGCAGCTTGGTACCCAAGCAATTAAACACCCATCGGGTAGGCTTAGGTAAGATTTTTTAAGGGCTGACCTGTTTGGGGCAAAAAGGGTCCCATGGGTCCTGAAACTGATTAGTACAGGGAGCCAGAGACTGGGCATTCACCAGGAATAGGGAAGCAAAGCAGTAAGCTGTTCCTGGTTTTGCATCCATACTCCCTTCTACCTTCCAAAACTTCCAAAATCCTCAGTAGTTTCGGATGAACGTTTTAAGACCAATGTTGATGTTGCAAATTCTTCAAATTAAAAATCCCACCCAGCAGGGACTGATGCTTTGTGGATCTTGTGTAGGCATGCCACTTATGCAAATATTTATTGGCCCATAATTCCACACGATGCCACTTTTCACAACTCAATTAGACTAGGTATTCTGCATTTTCCAGGTTAACACTGAGATACATTAAACATCAGGAAAGACACAGGTGACAGTCACCCCCATCTTGCCCGGTCAGCCCCAAGACAGCTGCTCCTCTAGAGGTGATACTTGTGGTTGCAGAGCTTAGAGTGGTGTACCCGCCACTCAGCAATCTCCTGAAGAGGCAACATGCACCCAGCTAGGCTCACAGTCAACACAGGCACCTAGGACTGTTCCATGTGCCCTGCCAACCTGCAGATACCAACCGACCTCCCTCCATGCACTCACAGGGGAGGGGTATCCTAGGATGACTGCTAGCCACGTGCTGCCACCATGGTCCTCTGGGGTGGTGCCCAGGCCACTCCCACAGCAACAAGAGGAAGGGGAGTCCATTGTACTAATTTGCTCTTCAATGTGAAATGTCTGGTGCTTGCTACAGAACAGAAGTCTAGCTTCTGTGTTTCTGGTCACCCCACTTCTGACCCAAATTGTAGTAGGAGATATTTCATTTAAACTGAAGTCCAGGACACATTACATTGGAACACAGATTGGTTTATTGATGGTGCTGGAGGTAAAGACAGTCCCTCTTTATAGACTTATGCAAATTAGAATATACATGTGATTGGATAGAGCAGCCTGATATTTCATTGGATATAATGCATTATGTGTGGCCTGAGGTCAGTGAGGCCATGTTGTAGCCATGAGGTAATGGGGCAGGACTACACAAACAATGGGGTTTTGAAAGAACAAAGAGGCAGTACAGTATTTCATGAACATAGTTTCCTTCTAGGGAGTTGCTTTCTTCTGCTTTCCCAAAGATCTGCTCGCCTCTCAGGATCTTTTCCCAGTGTATCATTATTCCTTGGCCTTCCAAACGTTTTTATGGCTGAAGTGACAGTGTTAGTTTCCCTGGGGAAGTGTTTGTAGAGGGGGAAGTTACCCAATTTTGCACCACATAGCTGAGCCAGTGCTTCTGTTTGCCCTGGGAAGATGTATTTGAGTTAGGGAGCTTTTAACTTGCCCCCCCCACACCAAATTTCTCAATCATTGGCATCTGGCTGTCATCCTCAAGTTCAGGTATGTCATGAGTCTTCTGCTTCATTTTTCTTCTCTACACCCTAGGTTTTATGGGATACTGATGGGTTCAGTTTGTGCCCTTTACCTGCTGCCCCTCTGCTGGATCTTTGTTCTTCTTAATAGTGCCCTATTCTTGGGCAATGTGGCATTTTATCAAGGTAAGTTATCAAACTATTATAACACACTCTGTATAAGGCAGCCTTTAATTTGGAAGCTTCAGCTAGTCCAAAGTGCAGTGGACTGAAGACAGCAGATTTAGCAGCATAATACCTGTACTGGGGTTGCTGAACTGGCTGCTAGTCTGTGTCTAGGTACAGTTGAAGGTACTAGTTACTATCTTTGAAGCCCCACATGGCTCAGCACCCAGGTACTTTGAAGGGAAGGAATCCTAAGAGTTCCCACCCCATGCCATTTAGAACACCTTGCCTCCTGAGATGAGAAATGCCCCTGTCAGCCCTTCAAGGTAGACCAGACTAGGAGACCAAGGTCATGTAGGTCAGTGCTGCTTTATTGTAAAGCTATAACAACAGAATCTTCCAAGTCTGAATGTGCTTCCCCCTTCTTTCCCTTTATCTTAGTGAGAATTAGGCAGGGGCCTGTCTGAAGTGTTTACTCATGCTACATTCTCGCTCTGGACTCAGACCAAGACTGTTGCCTTGGTAGTGGCTCTTCGTCCTGTCCCTCAAGGCTATTCCCTCTGCCCTCTACAGCCCCCAATGTTCTGGTTTTTAGGAAGATCTTAAAAACATTTTTATTCTGCGTAGCATTTGGGTGCTGAGAGTCCTGGGCTGCTCTAGTCAGATTGTTGAGGATTTTTTATTGTAATTTTATTGTATGGCACTGAGTCCTTTGGGAAATGGTCTATCTGTAAATGATTGTATAATTAAAATGTAAACAAATAAACCAATTCACCCATGAACTACTCTATTGTGTTGGAACTTGGTAGAGAAAGCTGGAGAAGCTTGCTGAAAATGGCATTCAAGGTGGAGGCCTTTTTTGCTTTATGCTTGTGTGAAGCAAGGAATCCATTTTACCAAATTCTGTGGCTGACTCCTAATGCAAGTGGGGCTGGTAAAACATTTTAGGGCAGGGAGTGGGAGGAGAGCGAGCAAGAATTGTTTCTTTTTTGTGCTTCCTCAGTCCCATGTTGTATTTTGGTGCTCATAACATCTGGATAGCGATGCCATTTCCTACAATGTAACTCTGATAATGCTGGAAGCCTCATCATTGCAAGACATTCTACTTGGAGAAGCTCACTTTGCAATTGCTTGTGGCACATACTGGCAGAGAACAAGGGGTAGGATAAATAAGCATTTCAGTATTTATGAAAACGAGAGTGCGATGATTTGTGGATATTTGATATCCCTATGAAATGCACTATACATTTGGCTAGTTTTATGAAGGAAAAACCTCTTCAGAGTATAGCTCTTTCATTGAAACCCATTTCTAGCTGCTGTCTTCTTGCCGAATTTGTTTTTTGAACTTGCTAAAACCATAGATTGCTACAGTAATGCTGGACTGAGGTTTGGATCCTGGTCTTTCTTCTTTTCCCTTTTCTTTTTTGCCATTTGCTTGAGAAGGGGGTGATTATTGTACTCTTCCCACAATTGAAAATTGAGGCTTGTGGCAGATTTCCCCAAATTTCAGTGGTGTGTGGTTCGCGTACCTTTTCAGTGATGAGGCAACTAAGGGGATATCCATCTTCAGAAAGAAAGCCCTGTGTTGTGAGTTGTGTTGACAGTGTGATACTGCTGCAGCATCCCAGTTGCATTTCCTTCTGGAACTCGATACAGTAGGTTTCCAGTGGAAAATATACCGCAGAGATCCACTTTTGGTATGTGATTGAACAAAAGCCCTCTTGGGTACTTTGTCTCATGAAATTTAGGGAAGCTAACCCTCTCGTCCCAAAAATATTTGTTGCTTCATTATACAAAGCAACCAGAGTTCTTAGACCAATTTTCTGAGTTGATGAATAGTCCACTAAAAATCTAGAGGGATTTGATATAGACCTCTTATTAGTGGACAGCAGGAAAGTAGTACAAAGGAAAATAAACCTTGACTGGATGGCATTAAGGTTTTCAGGTTTTGTGTTAGAAGTGCATTCTGGAGAATATTCATAGCCATATTTGGCACTTCTGGTTTATTATTTTTTTTCCATGTGGTAGCAGGGAGTGAGGAAACTGAGATCATTAGACCATGGTGTGGTTACTTCATTCTAAACATAGGCTGGATTCAGATATCATTTTCAGCATTGCTTTGTTTTATCCATGATTTCTTCACCAAATTATAGTAGCCTGGGTTACATATAACATTAAGCCATAAATTATATTTTTACATAACACAATAGTTGGGTTCAGCGATTGCTGTACTGGCCTAGTGCAATGTGCAAGTTCATCTTCTGTAATTGAATCAGGACAGTGTCTGCTCTTCTGCCTGTACTTCTTGGCATTTGGACTGTGGTGGGTGTGAATGACCTGCTGCTCTGCCAGGGTCAGAAGCTTGAGCTGGTCTGTTGAGAAGTTCTCCTGAGCTCATGGAGGATGTTTGGCCATTTCTTGTTCTGTTCCCAGTGATGCTGGACCTAAAGTCAGCTGTAGAGCAGCGCTTGGGCTTCAGATCCATCCCTGTGGCTCCAGAGCCGGAAGAGCTGGATGTTGGAGAAGTGGGAGCTAGTGTCTTGCCAGACTGGACACCTACACTGGCTGGTACTGAGGTAAGACTTGGTGGAAGGAGCAAAGTAAAGAAATAATTACATCTGTACATTCTGAAATCATTCTATTTGTAGGATTTTATCTATCCTGGCATAAAAACCTTGTGACCTAAGGATTGCCTGCAGGGGTCCTCTTGGGAGAGTTGCCATCCTTCTCTTTCCTCCTCCTTTCTGGATTTTTTTTTAATCTCAGCTGATTACGAGGCAGAACGAATGCTGGTCTACATTTAGCAGGCAATGAGTTGCTAATTTCTCTGCTGTGCTATACTTTTTCAGCTCAGTCCTGTTCATTTACTAATTTTCTAAGTTTATTCCTGAACTCCTGCTCCTTTAACAGTAACTTCAGCTGTTGGCTTCTTTATAGGATCTGACCCCTGGCAGTGTGGAGGAAGCAGAGGAAGCAGAACCTGATGATGAATTCAAGGATGCAATTGAGGTCTGTGGTTTGAGAATCCGGATTGGTCTGTCCTGAGACAAGTCAGTCAGTCTACTCCAGCCCAGTGCTTTCCAGAGGTGTTGGACTTTAACTCCCAGTCCTTGACCATGCTGGGTATGAACTGTGGACATTACAGTCCAAAACCTCTGGAGAATACCAGGTTGGAGAAGGCTGGAAAAGGGAAATGTTGATAAGTCAGTGGATTAAATGTGGCAGGGCCAGGATATCAGGTGAGCCCTGTTGGTTGGTTTGTTGATGTTTCTTATTGATTGTTAAGATGGGATTATCTATTTGGACAATTGCCACATGCTATATTAATTGATTGTTATTGTAATTTCTTTTTCAAATTAATTTGGGATTCTTTGTTGTTTTAATTTCTCATTAGCTGCCCAGAGTTGAGATAGCAAGATGAGTGGCTATAAAAAGTGTTTAAATAAATAAATTTATCATTCCTGTTGCTAAGGTTAGTGATAGGATGCAGGTCAGGTTTTGTACCTATGATGTGAATACTTCTAGGTGTGAACAAGAAAGAAAAGGGACCTTTAAATAATTATGCTCTCCTATAAATGGAAAAGGATACACTTGAATTGGATGGGGTTGTACTGTTTTCTGTCTTTTGGCCATCTTCTCTTGTCTTTTGTCCTTGCTGCAAGAACAGGAGACTCAACTGCTTGTAATGGTGAGTGCAAGAACTGGGCTGCTGTGTCCTAAGCTTGAATTCCCTTTTTATTCTATTGTTTGTGATTTCTGACATCTTAAGATTCAGCCTTTGCTGTATTTTTTGTCTGGTTCATATCCCATCTCCTTATCCACCCTTCCAAATTTGAGGACTACCTTTAACATTTTTGTGCCACCCCATCCTTTCTCCAGGCTTGGCCCAGCTTCTCCTAGAGTTTGGAGCTGTACTTCTGGATTGTGCCTTCCAGGATGTCGTTATATTCATGCCCTCAAGTTTTTCACAGTGTGTGTACTGCATTCCTGACAACCTTTCTTTCTGTCTAGGAGGAGGATGACATCTCCCAGGGTTCAGGAGAGTTTGAACTTGGCCTACCTGACAGTCCCTTTATGAGCAAGAACGAAGTGATTCGTAGCAGGGTGTCACGGTTGACAGAACGTCTGCGCAAACGCTACCCAACCAACAACCTCGGTACTGGACTGAAAGATGGACATGGTAGAGAGTTGTTCTGAGAGGTGTATATTGTTAGGAATGAAGCAGGATTATTCAAGAGTATTGGCAGAAGTGGAGGCTTGATCCAAAAGCTTCTACAGAGAAAATTAGGACCAGGTAATGTTAGATGGGTCATGACAGAAAAATGTCATCCTGACCACAACTATGTATAATAGAACATTAAAAATATCAGGGCCAAGAAAAATCATCATCAATCTTGTTTGGTGTAGGGGTGGGAATCTTTTTTTGACCAGGGATCACACATGCCTCTTCCCAGTTTCACTAGTTCCCAAGGGCCACAAGAAAATATTTTTAGTTTTTGGTTTTTTTTAATCAATTTAATTATGTCTGATTCTTGGAGACTGCCTGGACAAATCTCTGCAGTTTTCTTGGCAAGGTTTTTCAGAAGTGGTTTGCCATTGCCTCTTTCCTAGAGCTGAGAGAATGACTGGCCCAAGATCACCCAGCTGGCTTTCATGGCTAAGGCAGGACTAGAACTCACAGTCTCCCGGTTTCTAGCCTGGAGCCTTAATCACTACACCAGACTAGCTCTCTCTTTTTCCTGCTTTTAAAGTGTGTATGAAGTTTTGTTTTAAAGTAAAAAAGCTACTTTAACCCTTTTGGAAGTTTAATACATTTACCTACATATATACATATATATCCATCGTGATTCCCTTTTGGGATAAGCATGTTCTCCATTTTGCAGAAAAGGAGTAAAAAATACTAGGCCTAATATTAATACTAAAGATAGCTAAAATTTATTTAGACCAACACCATTCACTATATCTCTCCGTAGCTTTCTGTCCTTGAAAATCATACTTGTTTCCACCATGTCTGTATATTGTTTCATGTGTTGTCTTTTGTTAAAGGGTCTCTTTTTGAGAATCTCATCAACTCTGTCAGTTAACTTCTTCTCATCTCATTCACTAATCCATGTATTTGTTTTGCAATTCAATCCTAGTTCATTCTTTCTATATGACTGAACCATTTATATGTACTTCCTTTTTATAGGTCTTGCTTTTTTGAAATTCATTCAACACCCATTCATCACTGATACTATCTTTTCTTGTTTTACTGCACACTCTCCTTAAGTTATCAATTCCCACTGCATCCAACTTAATCTTTTCCAAGTTCACCTGATTTGCTAGTTATTTCTTTAAAAAAAAACTTGTACCACTGAATTTCACCAACATTGTATTGAGAACTCTGGGTTAAAAAAAGAGGCTGGGTGCTAGGTCCAAAAATTGGTGGATATATTATACTAAATAATTGTGTTTTGAAAAAGCAACTTGACCAGAATCACTCAGTAAGCTGAGAGGTTTTATACCAGTCTTTCTCTATTTCATCTGTTAAAATTTGATGCCCTCTATATCTTTGGTTCCTCCTGAGAGTTTTTAGGTAGGGGGATACTTCACCCAATGCCAATTTCCATGTGTATATAGAATTGTCACATTTGTGCACTTGGCACAAGGTTGCAGGTTGAAGAATTGATGTCTTCCCAGAGAGGGACCATATTGAGTCAGAGCTTCCCCCCATGCTGCTGCTGCTGCTCCCCCCTCCCCTCCCTTCCCCTCCCCTCCCCTTCCCTCCCCTCCCCTCCCCTCCCCTCCTTCTTCTTCCTGAATCCAAATTTTCCCATATCCAGATTCTTCCAGAGGATTCTTATTCTGAATTTCTTGGCACAAGCTGACCATAGGTCAGTCTCCAGACTGGTCTAGTCAAATGTGAACCAGACCCTCTAGTCTCCAGACTGGTCTAGTCAAATGTGAACATACAGTCAGGTCCAGAAATATTGGGACATCGACACAATTCTAACATCTTTGGCTCTATACACCACCACAATGGATTTGGAATGAAACAAACACAATGTGCGTTAACTGCAGACTGTCAGCTTTAATTTGAGAGTATGTACATCCAACTCAGGTGAACGGTGTAGGAATTACAACAGTTTGCATATGTGCCTCCCACTTGTTAAGGGACCAAAAGTAATGGGACAGAATAATAATCATACATCAAACTTTCCCTTTTTAATACTTGATTGCAAATCCGTTGCAGTCAATCACAGCCTGAAGCCTGGAACGCATAGACATCACCAGACGCTGGGTTTCATCCCTGGTGATGCTCTGCCAGGCCTCTACTGCAACTGTCTTCAGTTCCTGCTTGTTCTTGGGGCATTTTCCCTTCAGTTTTGTCTTCAGCAAGTGAAATGCATGCTCAATGGGATTCAGGTCAGGTGACTGACTTGACCATTGCATAACATTCCACTTCTGTCCCTTCAAAAACTCTTTGGTTGCTTTTGCAGTATGCTTTGGGTCATTGTCCATCTGTACTGTGAAGCGCCGTCCAATGAGTTCTGCAGCATTTGGCTGAATGTGAGCAGATAATATTGCCCGAAACACTGCAGAATTCATCCTGCTGCTTTTGTCAGCAGTCACATCATCAATAAATACAAGAGAACCAGCTCCATTGGCAGCCATACATGCCCACGCCATGACACTACCACCACCATGCTTCACTGATGAGGTGTATGCTTAGGATCATGAGCAGTTCCTTTCCTTCTCCATACTCTTCTCTTCCCATCACTCTGGTACAAGTTGATCTTGGTCTCATCTGTCCATAGGATGTTGTTCCAGAACTGTGAAGGCTTTTTTAGATGTCGTTTGGCAAACTCTAATCTGGCCTTCCTGTTTTTGAGGCTCACCAATGGTTTACATCTTGTGGTGAACCCTCTGTATTCACTCTGGTGAAGTCTTCTTTTGATTGTTGACTTTGACACACATACACCTACTTCCTGGAGAGTGTTCTTGATCTGGCCAACTGTTGTGAAGGGTGTTTTCTTCACCAGGGAACGAATTCTTCAGTCATCCACCACAGTTGTTTTCCGTTGTCTCCCGGGTCTCTTGATGTTGCTGAGCTCACCGGTGCGTTCCTTCTTTTTGAGAATGTTCCAAACAGTTGTTTTGGCCACGTCTAATGTTCTTGCTATCTCTCTGATGGGTTTGTTTTGTTTCTTCAGCCTAATGATGGCTTGCTTCACTGATAGTGACAGCTCTTTGGATCTCATCTTGAGAGTTGACAGCAACAGATTCCAAATGCAAATAGCACACTTGAAATGAACTCTGGGCCTTTTATCTGCACATTGTAATTGGGGTACTGAGGGGATATCACACACCTGGCCATGGAACAGCTGAGAAGCCAATTGTCCCATTACTTTTGGTCCCTTACCAAGTGGGAGGCACATATGCAAACTGTTGTAATTCCTACACCGTTCACCTGAGTTGGATGTACATACCCTCAAATTAAAGCTGACAGTCTGCAGTTAACGCACATTGTGTTTGTTTCATTCCAAATCCATTGTGGTGGTGTATAGAGCCAAAGATGTTAGAATTGTGTCGATGTCCCAATATTTCTGGACCTGACTGTACATTAAGCTGAACTCTGGCCTGTTTGTTTGGGCAATGTGTATTATATGAGCACAGGATTTTGTGTTTTGTATTTTGTTAACTTGGTTTTTGTGAGCTGTGTGTGAATCCAGCCATTGGTGGCATGATGGGGCTGTGGATGGGTAAGAGCACTGTCCAGGGATTGGAGAAAGAAAGGAAGGGCAGGATTTTGGTGCAGTTCACTAAAAGAAGAAAAGTAGTGATTAGATGTGACAGTTACTTGTATCCTTCTGATCTGTTGCAGGAAACTGTGCAAGTTGTTCTGCCACTTTCTCTGTATTGAAGAAGAGGGTGAGTCTCTTCTCTAGCCCACCAACTCCCTGCCTGGTCTGTTCCATCTTGTTTTTTCCCTGCCTCTTCTTCTGGATCTCAGGCTGAACTCTGCAGCCTGCTCACTCATCTTCTTGCATCTTTTCCTTCTCTAGCGAAGCTGCAGTAATTGTGGGAACAGTTTTTGCTCCAGGTGCTGTTCTTTCAAAGTTCCC
The DNA here is from genome assembly GCF_059951505.1 of Python bivittatus. Classification (NCBI taxonomy): domain Eukaryota; kingdom Metazoa; phylum Chordata; class Lepidosauria; order Squamata; family Pythonidae; genus Python; species Python bivittatus. Next base: position 43,840,253 of record NW_028277125.1, on the reverse strand, counting down.
AAGAGCTACATGGGGGCTACAGGTAAGCGAATAAGAAAAAAAAGAGGCGCAGATGGGATGGAGGGGAGAATCATTTAAGTCAGTGTTGTCCAAACTTGGCCACTTTAAGATGAGTGGACTTCAACTCCCAGAATTGGGAGCATGGCTGGCTGGGGAATTCTGGGAGTTGAAGTCCACTCATCTTAAAGTGGCCAAGTTTGGACAACACTGATTTAAGTAAAAGTCCTGCGGGTGGATGTTTGCCTCTCCCATTGTTGATCGGGGAAATCCTGACCTGCTGTAGTGGGAAGACAGTAGATATTCTGAGGATATGCCTGGAAAGGTGTAGTGGGTGGGAAGCTGCATGAGCTTTGGTTAGTCCTGAAATTCCAACTGGTGTTTTTAATTGCAGCTCCTGATGCCCAGCGGGAGACGGTCTTCGTATGTGGGCAGTGTAACCAAGCACTCACCAAGTGAGACGCCAGTATGGAATCCAGTCTTCAGATGAATCTGCTGTGGATCTTACACTACACTAGCTGCTACTTGGAGGGAGTCAAGCAACCGCACTGCTTCTTTTCTTCCTCCCTATACTTGTAATAGGAGGGGGCCAGCACATCTAACCTGCTGACTGCTCTGTGTGCTCCCGCTCTCTTTCTTGTAAGCAACTGAGGAGGTTCCTGCAATCCTGATTGTGTGGAGAATTCTTTATGCACTAAACTACTGTAGGCTTCCTTCCCTCCTCCCAAATCCAAGAGCAAACATTTCTTTTCTAGTCTGTGGCCCCAATTTTTTTCTGGAGCTTGGCTGACAGGAGGTTGGCTGTCCTCATTTTTGCAAAGTCACTCTTGGCATTTGGACTCCTCAAACCTCTCAAAGTATGTGTTCTACTGTTGCTAAGGTGCCATCCCTCTGTGTGTGTGTGTGTGTGTGTGTGTGTTCTGAAATGGAGGCTGGGTCTTCCTTCAGATGATGTTTATAGTTGGCTCTGAGAGCAGGCTTTGCAGTGCCAAGAGGACCAACTGTTGTTGTCCAACCAGTGATGTAGCTGGATCTACTTTTTCTCCCTATCCCAGGTGAGGACAATGTTTCTCTCCCTTCCCCACCTCCATGCCACTGACTTTGCTTTTCTTAGTTTTTAGCTACAGCTCCTTAGCATGGTCAAACTAGGATCTGGAAAATGTGTGCTTTTCATCCCTGCATTGTTAGAAGACAGAGGCTGCTGTAGTTAATCAGAGTTCTTGCTAAAGCAAAGCCTAACTGAAAGACAGGGAGCTTCCTCAGGAGGTGGATCCCTTCTACAGAAGTGGAATGTTTTTGGACTATTGCAGAGTAATAAATATCCTAACAATAAACAGTATCCTTGGGTAGTAAAGCCAACATTTTCAGAGTCTGAAGTAATTTTTATTGCTGTGAGGGCTAGAGGGGTGATATAGCAGGATCCCTGCTATGGATACACATTTCTGGAAGAAGAGCATTAGCATACAGATAGAACAATGGAACATAGGATGTGTGATGGGGAATAACAGAATGGGAGTAGTTCATTGGGACATACAGGATATGGTGGTCTCAAAAAAACAGACAAATGTGTCTATAATGTGCTGAAGCATGTGGAATATGAGATGGAGCATAACAGATGTAATCCCAAATGCCAAGAGGAAGTGTTTTGTGGAGCTGGCAGTATCTTGGACAGTCCCTTTGAGACTCAACCATGGTGAGGTATTGAGTATGCCTGATGGAAATACAACTGAGAATGCCTTTTGCTTTGGGGACATTAGGAACATAGATACAAAAACAGTCTGGAAATAGATTTAGAACACTGTACTTTTGATTTAATAGATAAACTGAATTTCCCTCTTCTGATTGTGGACAGTTGTACATATCATCAAAGGCATCTGCTAAAAATATATTCCAGGACTAGGTGGATTCTTTGAGTTGTGAAGTGACATTTTATAAATCTTCACAGTAAATTAGGGACTCCCAACATTTTTGAGTTGCTTGGATCATTTGGAATTTTGAGTTGTGGATGCTCATTTAAAATAACTGTTGGGGTGGGAGAAAGGATTTTGGCTGCCTTGGGGGACATAGCTATTACATGGCTCCAGGTCATTAGGATGCTCCCTCCTCTCTGCTTCTCTCACATACTCCTGGTTCTCTGCTGCTTCTGCTAACCTTTTTCTGGAGAGGTGGCTATTTCCAGGTGAAGTTCTGAAGAGCAGTATCATAAAGATGATGCTGAAGGTTGGCATTTTTCTTTATAATGCCAGTTTCCCAATTGTAACGTATTATTTTTTTAATATGTAATGTGTGGTGCAAGCAGGAGCCTAGGAGCTCCCATGAGAGGGGTCTCTGTGCAGATGCGAGCTCCCATGAGAAACATGGGTTATGAATTGTATAAAAATTAAAACTTCCTGTCTACTTCCTGCCATCTTTTAAAATGACAAAAACACCTGAGACTTTGGTGTCTATAAAACACATTTGTGAAGTAAGTCCCACCAGTAGCACTTTTAATTAGGCTTTAGATTGTTAATTTATAGAAGAGGTGAATAGATCTATTCATCCCACCCTCCTATCAGCATTTAAAAATTGATTAGTAGGCTACTGGAGAAATGAGGTCTGTGTAAGTAAAAATACAGCAGTAATAATATATTACTTAAGACTTTGTACACCACTCATACAATATTTCTAATAATTTCCTGTGTCACTGATACAGTATGAGTTTTTAAAACTTGACCAAATGAGGAACTCCTCTCCTCCCCCTGCTCCAAACTGCACATATAAAACTGCCCTGGGGTAGGTCAGTTTACTGTATCCTGATAGTTGTTGCCAAATCCTCTTGCTAAGGTAATGTAAAGCTTTTATTACTATATTTATTAATTGTCATTTGACTGGAAATATAAGGAAACAGTGCTGCTGCTGGCCACACTGAAGAGTCAGAGAAACTAATCATAGTGGGTGCTGAAGGGGGCAGAGGTCAGGGTCAGAGCTGTTACAGAGTGAGGCCTTGAGGTCTCAGCCAGCTCCAGGGCATTTCTTGTGTGGCTTAATAGCTTTTTCACATTAAAAATGGTGTCATTTTGCCTATTGCTCTCAAGTTAAAAATTTAAAGGGTAATTTTAAAAGTAAATTAACTTGATGAAGTCTGTACTTTTTCTCCCTTGAATGCAAAAGTATTCATCATTGGTAAAGTTGAGAAAATAGCTAGAGTAATAGCTAGTGTTTTTTTCCCAGCAAGTTAGAATTGGAATTTGGTTGAAGCATTCCTTTTTCCAAAATGTAACTTTACTTAAAAATAAGTGCCAGGGTTGGATAGATGAGACCGAAACCATGAAGTGTTATAATTATAGTCCAAGTCTGCTATTATTTGAAGGATTAATAATACTTTAAGCATAATGATGATAGGGTTAATCAGCATAATGTTGATTTCAGAAACCAGTATGTTGTAACTTAGATTGGTGCTAGAAGTTAGTTATGAGAGATTTTGCTAATCTCAGAGGAGCTAAATACTTCTAACTCAGTGAAGATCAATTACAATAATAAAAATAAGTTTCTTATGAATACTTAATTAACAATAAAATCATAAAGACATTTATACAGAGAACCCCTTGTTGAATTCAAAGCTTGATTCTGAGGAACTGAAATTAAATTCTAGGATGGAGGTGGCATGTAAATGCACAATAGTAATGCTTCATCTTAATTCTATTAAAGAGGCTAACTTCTGTGGTCTGATGTATAGAAATGATAAATGTTATTGCATAAAGCAGGGCTCTATTGCTCCCATGTCTTTAAGCAAATATGGGTCTCACACTGGCAGATTTAGTAGAAACCAGCCCTAAACTGTTGTAGAGGAACTATAAATCAGAAGACATAATTTATGGGATAATAACTGGTGGTGTTTGTGAGTAGGATACTTTTTCCATAACTTTTCTTTGGAGAGGGAGAATTGACTTTTTAAAAGAGTTTGTGTTACATAGTCTGAGAGCGGAATGAAGAGGTTTTGTTTACAAGAATAGATGTAAGTTGTAGCATGATTTAAGAGGATGTTTTGAAGAAGAATGAGACAAAGGTAGTAATTGATAGAGAAGGTTGAACAAAGGGAATTCCAGAGCTGTGCTGTTGTGTCAGCAAAACCTTTATGCTTCCAACTTTCAGAATTGTGTGTGTGTGTGTGTGTGTGTGTTTGAGATGACTTTATGAGGGAAAGACCTGATCAGTCTTTCAAAGATCATTATAGATGGAATTATGAGATGCTTCCTTGTTGGTGGTTGAAAGTTGCAGATGATATGTAGGGGATACTGTACACAATTAATGCAATTAAGAAATGCTAGTTGTGAAGCTTAAATGGGGAAGTGTGTTTTGTCAGTTTTTAACAATTGTATTTTCATTTTCTTCATTTAATTAGCAAATAGTTACCACCTTGCAAGGAATATTACAGATTACATTAGAAGTAGTTAAATCTGAAGATTTAGGAACTAAAAGCCCTCATCACTCCAAAATATCGTATCTTTGGAGGCAATCCCAGGTTCTGGCACAGCATTAGGTCTGGGGTACAATGGAGGATGGAGAATTGAAACCAAGCCACCAATACTGTTGCTACTGTTGCTTGCAGTGGCAGCATATAACCCCAAAGATAAAGACTTTCTAGGGAAAAAGAAAGTGAAAGAAAAGACATGGATGGAAGGCAAACTAAGATATAGACTCCTGCAACTTATTAGAAATATTCAGGGTCAGTGCAATATAATGCTCTTTTCTTACACAACTGATTCTTAAGAGATAACTCTCAAAGTGCTATTTTTTCAAATTCTGTCTGCTGCAAATTACTCTTTCTCTTCTGCATATCTTTCTCTTTCCTTCCTTCCCTCCGCCCCCCCCCCCCAATTTTTGTTCTAAAACTTCAGGGATGTCCATTTCTTCACCTACAAAAATTCACCTATTATAGACAAATATTTAAGAGTTGCGGCAACAATGATAGCAGCCAGCAGTCTTGATCTCCACAATGTGCATGTGTGTGTCATGTAAGAGAGATGTAAACTTTGCAGACTTCCACATCTTAAAGTCCACATATCTTAGAAGTGCTGAGATTGAGAAACACTGCTATAGAGTATCTGAGACAGTTTTTTTCCTGACTGGAAGATATCTTCTTAGCCACTCTCTTCTCTCTTCCCTGCAAGTTTTGGCTAGGAGTAAGTCCCTTTGAAAAATTTATCTGTGTGCAAGCCAGGATTACTCCCCTCCATTTGCTTTGTCTTAGGCAGTTCTCTTGTCCCCCAGCAGTGCTAATGCTATGTACGTATTTCTGTGTCCAGCTGGAAGAGATGAGGAAGACAACCCCACCCTGTTTGCCATCTGCCTTGTCTCTTGGTAGTCTGGCATCCTGCACGTGGACAGGCCTGGTTGATTTGGCATCCTTCCTTGAGGTTCCACACAGGAATATTTGTTGCTTTAGTATCGGCACATAATAGGTGCAAAATTTTCAGCAGTCTCTAGGTAGGTAATGTGGGAAGTGGTAGGGAAAAGACTGAAAGAACAAGGAAGCCAACGGGTATATTTTTCAGTGGTATTCCCCATAAATTTGGGATAGTCATCCCCTCCCCAGTATAATTGATCATGGATAATCTGGATGCCTCTTGCTCTGTTTTTTGGACATAAGACACAATGCCATCCTCTAGAGTAATATTAGAAATAGTTCCAAAACCATATCCAGCAACTCTGCCTTAACACATGCCCACATGATTCAGCATAGAGCTGGTAATGGCAAGGATGTATGTATGTGAAATTATGGATAAAGAGTCACTTTAACTCAAAAGTACTGACTGTCCTCTAGCACCATCTTGGAGAAATTTTGCTCAATCTCTGCTTGAAATTCTGTTTGGTCTGGAAGAAAGCTAGAAGTGGAAGTTGGGGTTGGAATTAAAGAAGGCCAAAATTTGGCCAGTCTTAGTGGAGTCCTAGTTTGATCAACATGTATTTCTTCAAGCACGTGAAAATAGGATGATCTACCATACTTGGAACTTCATTCCTGGACTATTGTTAAAAAATAATGTAATAAGTTGCTTTAGAGTAGGTTGAAAAGAATGTATAAATGAATGGCTCATTAAACATGGATTTCCTGATCATAATATTTATGCATTTTAAGACTTTTTATTAGAAGGAATTGAAAATGGAGAAATTTATTTTAAATGTTCCAGTTTAATTATATGTTCCCATTAAAATACTGAACAATTCAGATACTGATGAAGGGAGGATACACTGGGCCTGATGATGTTATTGCTCACAGCCACAAAGACTGTTCTTATTTGGCAGCTGATGGTGTATTGAGGATAAGGAGGCATTTCTGTAAGCTCTCTGAAGTGAGATGAGTATCAACAATGGGCAGAATTCTTATGAAGATTTTTAATTAAATCCAAGTTGTCCTGTGGAAAACCAAATTGTTGGAAGGATGGGCTCTAACAACTTGCATCTTGATGTCAGCCTGCCCACAGAAGAAGGATATTTGTGAGGGGGGGGCATTCAGTGGGGGTCTGATCCATAAAAGAATGGATAGTGCATGGAACATGGATAAGAGAACATGAACTTGACAGCAAATTTCATCTCCTTGTTGTTCTTCTCCCAGCGGTAAATGGCCAAGACTAGCAGTCTCCCACCCACTTTTCGACCCATAACCAGAAAGCTGCCACTGAGGTCATCAAGCTGAGGACAAGGACATGTGCCTGCATTCTTCATATGCAGCACCAGCTTTTTGGTGTCCTTGCGTTTCAGTGGCCCCACTTTGAGCAGTTTTTTTTTCTTTTGAGTGGCCACTAATCGCCTCTCCCCATTTTCCTTCTTGATCTCCTTGATGCGCATCTTCACCACTGTGGAAGACAGGATAGATAAATTGCATTAAGGATTTACAGACTAAGGAGTGATGTCAGTGAAGGGAGAACTAGAGAAGGAGATAGAAGTATATGAATTATAGAGTCAGTGGGTATAGTTCCTTTGATTTTAACAGTTTCAAATCTGGCCTTTTTAAAATGCTGGCAGAGGAAGACAAAAGGTAGTAGATGTCAGACAAGTCAAAGCTGCATGAATAAATGGGAGTGATTTACTCATCTTTTGTCACATTTTCTTATTGACTACCTTTTTTGCACGTAATAGATGTCTGTTTGCTCTAAGGCCAAGCCACCAGCTGTTAAGCTATGGTCACACTGGTCACCTATGAAGTCTGTTATGGTTTCAGTAGTGAGAGTATCTGGAAAAGGTACAGGTCATCCAGTACTTCTTCCTTTTACAGTCTGAACTCAGGTGGTGTTTGAGTTGTTAAAAGAATTTTATAGAGCACAGCAGCATTTAATGCAGATACAACATTCATGGGAATTACTGCAGTTGTATTCATGTACCACTGTTTTCATCTTTTGATTTTCCCATGTGAGGGGAATTCTTTGGCTGACTTGGCATAGATTGTTTCTAATGGAATATCACATGTGAACAGAGCTACCAGAGGGCACAAGAGACGGATCATCAAAAGTGAATGAGCAAATTTGGTTATATGTTTGGGGGGGGGGGAGTGCTACTTTGGGAGCACTTTGTTGTAAGCTTGTATGGTCTGGAAATAAAGGAAGGTCCAGGTATTGATATATGACAACTTATCAGATATGACTCCTTGGAAAAATTTATAGGAATGTTATAAATTGTGTTTTTGAAATGAAATCTAAAGTAAAAAAGAGCTATTTTGGATTTGGGGAAGGGGAAGGAAATTGGTGCTCCTCCCCATGTCAAACTGAGTAAGATTCAAGGCTGACAACCTTAATTTGGTACCAAAAGTAGAATACTCTGCAAGCACATCTCTTTCTGCATATACCTCCACCTCCCCTTGTGGCAATCAACTGCTCTCCTTTCATGACACAATTTCCTGCATAAAGCAGCTGCCTCATTCTGTGTACTGGAAGAGCTCACTCCACTGAGGGTGTGAAATGTGTCATTTTCTGCATTGGAGTAAACTGTTTTGCTGCTGGCACCAGCTTGCTTCCTATATAGTAGTTCCTTGATAAGGAAAAACCTGTCATCTTTAACCACGGCTATTCTCAGTCTTATGTTTGCCTAGAATGATTATTCTAAGTATCTGACTGATCTCATTCTTTATAAGATTGAACTTGCCATAACTACATCATGATTATTTTATTATGATTATTTTAAAAATGTATACCCTGGCTGCTGTACATGGAGTATTCAAAGCAGCAAATAAATGATGTACCCTTTTAAATGGAGCACCACAAAATTAAGAAAATAAAAAATAAAAAAGCACTAGAAATGCTGATAATTATAGGGGATGAATATTACTTTTTAAAAACCAGATTGCTTCAACCTGTTTGATTAAATTTTTAAACTCCTTCCTTTCCATTTCATCCTCACAACTGTCTGAGGGGAGATAGTGACTAGTCACTAGGTTGGTTGGTAGAGAAATGGGAATATGGACCATAATCTCTACAGCCCAAATTCAATACTTTAAGCACTAGAATGTAGCCAGTCACCAGGCACTATTATTAGTGCCTGGTGATTGTCTTCAGAAGATGAATTTTATGATCAGGCTGTTATTAAAACTCTTTGTATTTCAGATGTGAGAATATTCAAAGGTGTTGGAAGTTACCTTCATATAAGTCAAGCAGACTCAAGTGACAAGAGATGTCACTTAGAAATGTAGGAAACTATCCTGATTCGGTCTTTTAGTCTATTGAGAGTTGAGATGGGTTTCCATAGGTTCAGACAAAGTCTTTTTCCTGGAGTCAGAATTTAGGGCTACTGTAGGCAAAAAATCATATTGATTTGATCCCAGAAACAATCTGGAAGCTGCTGAAGGATCTGATGGAAAAAGGTGGAGCTCAAGCAGAGAAAGGGAAGAAAGAATAAAAAATATATGGCATATTCCCAACAGCTGCTCCTCCCAGACCCCTTCCCAGCTGCTTTGGGTGCATGATTTACCAAAGTCACTGGAACACATCTGCTCCATGATGCCATCCGCTTTGTGTTCCATCTCGCACTGGGTGCAGATCTGTGACACTGTAAGATGGAAAAAGAGTGAATGTGAGCTCAGAAAAAATTGGACACATTTAGCATTTCACCCTGTAGATTCCTGGCTCTAATTTCATAGGCAAATGATTTCAAGTGATGATGGTGATTTCCCAATGAACTTGCTATGAACTTTTTAATTGTCATGAAATATCCTGAACAAGCAGAAAATGTAGAGTTCAGCTATCCAGATAGGAACTTCTTATTGGAAAGAGTGGGGGTAGGAATACATTTCAGAGAAACTTTTTCATACAGCTATTCCTGTGTTTAGTTCCCAGTGTCTTTTATTTTACAGACTTGGATCTTTGTCCCAGTTGATTTCCATTTCATTTCCTTAACTTTTGAATTAAAAGTCTTTACAATAAAGGATTGAGTTTAAAAGGTATTAGGTAAACCAAAATACATTGTCTCTGAAGGAAGTTCATAAATAAGGAGATCTGATAAAAAAAAAAATCAAACTGTTTGAGTTCTCTGGAGGAAAAATCTCAAGTAAAGGCTAAAAAATATAGAACTGTTATCAATATAAATGATTACCTGTTTTTCTTTTGAAGTGTTAGAAGATGGAGTACTAATCAGAGAACACTTCCCCAAATTGGGGTTATCCAGATGTACAAGGTATAAACTCCCATCATCCTAGTCAGATGTTGGGCACTGGATAATGGGAGCTGTAGATCTGTGCCCAACCTATGGCTAAAGAGTGTTACCTTAGTCTTCAATACTTTGGATGCACCTCCCTGGAGAACCATCTCAGTACAGCTGCTGAATTGTGTTTTTTAACATAACAGTTAATGGGGATGATTAAATACTATATATAAGGAATAATCATGTTTATATGAAATTTTAAGTTTAATGTAAATAGAATTTAGTTTTTACCTGCCTCTTCCATACCTTCCCACTACAGCCCCCAGCATTCTACTCAATGGATAAGTGAGGACCAAGACAATGGGAACGAGAGCAGGAAAGGGAGTACTGTTCTCAAACCTATGTTGTCTTGGTGGGATGCATTAGGACATTGCTCTCTAGCAGCTACCCTGGGGATTACACTCCACCATCCTCTAGGAAGGTTTGCATAATCACTACCATTAGCATGGTTCTGAGGAAAGGGGAAAGGGAAAGAGGAAAACAAGAGAAAATAAGCAGTGAAGGACAGATTTTTTTTTACATAGGAAAAATCAGTAGGTCTAGTTTTCTTCCAGCTTATTAAATAGGATATGCTAAGGCTCGTATTGTTATATGAATATTAAAATACAAGAAATGTGACATCTTTCTGGTTACCTCACGTTAAGAAAGATGTACTGTAATTAAAGTTGGACCCATACTGTGGACTTGAATTAAAGATATATCCTGGATATGTGAAATATGTTGCATGAGAATGTTATTTCTTTAGCCTTTTTGTTACTTCTGTTTTCTGCAATCATGTGACTCAGCCTCAACCACCAAACATGACTTGCTTTACAAATAGGCAGATAAAGATCCTTGCTAGCAATGATCTCTTCAGTCTGCCAAACATTATGAGAATTAATCAAGTTACTGACCAAAAATGACAGTAGGAAAGGAGTAAAAGCAGAATGTCTCCAATGCCCTTTGAAGCAATTTATGGAGAAGCCCCATTAGAATACATGATTAGCTGTTCCTAAGTATCCAATGGGATGGGAGTCAGTAGAGATTATTATTTATTTATCAAATTTATATGGCTGCCCACCTCACAAAAAGTGACTCTGGGGGCATACAACAATCCAATACTGTAAAACAATAAATATATAGACAATCATTATGTAAAACCATTATGTAGTAATTATTTAAAAAAATTAAAAACTATAGAAAGAGAACCAAAACAGAAAAAAATAACAGGCAAAGGGATGTTAATAATAAAGCCACCTCGCTAGGTAAATGTATTATCTCCAAATATATTTCACACTGGTCGTGTTCCCATGAGAAATTTCTGACTTGGGCCAAATTCCCCCTGCACTGGTAGCACTGATGTCTCAGCCAAACTCAGAATGGTGATTCTGACATCCTTCAGCCACCACAAAGCAGGCAGGTGGACAGTAGCTTCTTGTGGGTTTTTTAAAAAATACTAAAATTCCGCATGACTGATTGGATTGGCACCCTTATAGTGAGCTGGAGGGGGGGGCTTACTCAACCACTCCTTTCTGATCCTGTTTCATTCCCCTAAATGGCTGCAGTATCTCAGTGTGAATGTGTGAGAGAGAAAATGAAAAGAAAGATGGTATACCTAGAGGAGCAGACAAGGATTGTGGGTGTCTTCTGACTGTCAGGCCAGAGGATTAACTTCTACAGTCTTGTTCAGAGGACACAGCTGATGGGGAGCAGGGGTGTGGGAGGTGAACTCAGGCAGAAACTGCTTCAGGATTGCCTTAGACAAAAGATACTCCTCTGTAACTTTCACACCCATTGGCTAAGTTTAGGCATTTATGTGTCATGCTAACTTCTTGATCCAGTTTAGCAGGTTGTGTGAATAGGACCTGTGTGTGTGCCAGAGAGACAGAGAGAGATTAGTGCTGATGTTTCAAAATCATTTTAACTTTCCTGTATTTTCCCATTGTTTTTTTCTCTTGCTATTAAAAAAAATGAAAAAGGGAAAATAAAACAGAGCTTGTTGATGGAAGCGCTCTGAATCACGCTGGCTGTCTTAGAGATCAGACACAGGCTGTGTGGCAGAGCAATTTTGGAACGAAAGGACTTGGAACTGGAAGCTGCGCTGGAGTTTGCTGAGCTCTGATTCTAAGCTCAGGGTTAACAGGAAGTAGCTTGGCTGTATCTGCTTCTTGTCCAAGGAAAGTGTTCTCATAAAAAATGCTCTGAATGCTGTAATATTTGGGAGCAAAGTAATATACTCTGCCTCCATAAGTACTCTTGATTAAATTCAGAAGCCTTTTTGTGGAAACACATGGAAAATGGTGCTTACCAAGTCCCAGATGTAGACTGGTTCTTACCAGATCCAGATTTGGTACTCACCAAGTCCAGGTGCAGAGAAGCTAGGAGTTTCTGTGTTCTTTTTCCAGCTTGCTTTAGGATCTGAATACCTTTGAAATTAGCCTGCTTTCCGTTTTGATCAAACAGTGCCTCCAACTGGCGGCTGTGCCAAAGAATTTGCTAACAGCTGTTTGTAGATAGGAGGCATGAATGCATGCGTGTGGGCAAACATTTCTTTTTAGTCCTGAAATCTCTCTGAACCCCTCTCTCCTTGTTGTATTTATTGATCTGAAACTTTGGAGAGAGGCTGCCGCAATGATTCCTAGAATTGTATGCCTGAGAGGAAGACCTCCTGCAGGGTGCATTAAGTGAAGAAGCTTGCACTCCTAGAAGAAGCATACTGGAGAAAAAGTCACATTATGATGGACGTTTTATCCTATATGGACACTACAGCTTATGTAATTGGGCTTGGAAATAATATTCCAGAGCAAAAGAAACTCTGTACAGCAACCTTGAAATCATTAGAAGGAACAAATTACACATCAGGCTAGGCTGAGAGTAGTAACAGACTGTGTTTTGCACTGGTAGTGAACACGCACTTTAACTACAGTGTACTGGAATATATAGAATAGATAGCAAGAGAGAAAGAAAAGCCCAGATAATGTAAATCTTGAGGATAATGAAGCAGAAGGCAATGTCCTGCTCTTACTTATAATACAAGGGGAAAAAACAAAAAAACACCAATGACGTGGGTACAATGTTGCGTGGCAAACGTCTGTAAAAGTTGCCTAATATGAAGAGCCTGTAAAAAGAAGGTATTTGGTTTGATGCTATTAGCCACTACTAGATCAGGAATAGGCCCAGATGAACAATGGGCATGGGATGAAACGAAGTCTGAGCCTAGTCCATATTCCATCCTCATCTCAGTCCATCAGCTACTAAAGAATCTAAGCAATGCTCTCCAGGGCTTGGGTAGCTCTTTTGCAGTTCCACTAAATGCAGCAGCCAGGAGAGAGGGTATGAGTCTAGACCAGTGTTTTGCAATCTAAGACAAGTTCTAGGTGTATTGACTTCAAGCCTAGAACTCCCCAGCCAGCATGGTCATTGCTGAGAAGTCTGGTAATAGAAGTCCACACATCTGGAAGCACTGACACTGGGAAACACTGATCTAGACTGAAGCATGCATAATATTTTTTTGTTCTAGAAACTCTAGTCTAATGAGTATTGTAAAGTGGGATTCCATGGGAATGGTTCAGTCTAGCTTTATTAACTCTTTCTTTTCCACCTCCCCTGCCCCCCATGCTGTTACCTGGTGGCTGAGTAGCTTGGTTGTTTCCAAACTGTACTGTGATGCACAGGTCGTTGTCAAAGGGAAATTTGTTGCAGTTGAGCATGTCAGGCCAGGGGAAGCCATAGGATTCCATGACAGGTGCACATGAATCACGGACAACTTCACATAAGGAACGGCATGGATAGATGGGCTGGTCCAGACAGACGGGTGCAAATAGAGAGCACAGGAAAACTTGTGTGTCTGAGTGGCATCGCTTGGCCAGCAGAGGTACCCAGCTGCTGGCTTGCTGCTTGACCTCAGGCATAGATTCATGCTCCAGCAGATTAGGTAAGCGCATGCGTTTGTAACCCACATTGTGGCAGAGCTGCAGGTCAGCTGGGATGTCTACACACTGTGGTTGCTTGGTATAGAAGCGTCCATGCTGAAAGTTATCAGAAGGCCAGCTGTAGTAATCATACTCCTGACTCATGGACTGTGCCCAGCCCTGCACCAGAACCAGTAGCACTGCATCCAGGACATTCCACTGATAGAGTAGCATCATGGCTCACAGATAGTGCTGTCTCCGCTGCAGAAGGGGACGTGGAACTGAATTGCCACAGATGCCACTGGCAACTAACTTGTCTGCTCCGTCCTAATCCCAGCCAAACCAAGCTGCCAGTACCTGTTGTGGAAACCAGGTGCCTATGCCCAGGAAACCAAATCTCTTCTCTCCAAGTGGCTCCTTTCATCTGTCGCTATCAATGGGATGGAAGGAGCTGAAGCTGGATTCGCTTAAAGCCTCTGCTCCAGGCTATTTAGCACCACCCCCTCTAGGTTTGCAAAGGAGCCTCTTGTGGGGAGCCAGCAGCCAATCTTCACTAGGCAAACTTCCCTCCTCCCAAGATTGAGTTGGGTGCCAGCCATGAAGATGTCCCCACCTCTAACTCTGCTCCTCTAGCCCTCAGGCTCTCTCCCCCTCCTTCTTCCCTGCTCCGTACCATCTGATTCGTTCATTTGTCTTTCTCAACAGCCTTGTCCCTTTCCATAACGTACATGGCATCCGGCCCCAGCTGCCCTTGCTTTGAAATGCTACAAAGCAACTATCTGTAGGCAGCAGATTTTCCTGTCCCCAGGCTTCATTTCTGGAGCGCATTAAAAATGAGCAGATTTGTATGAAGCGGCTTTCATTCTCCCCTCCTGTTTCAGGTGTGAAATATATCCTGTTAGTCTTGATAATCCCATTGAAATCCTATCCATTTTGGTTAGCAGTCTCTCTAATGTATTGAGACAAGTGTTTAACTTTCCAGTTAAATATTGAAACAATCACCCATGCATACTGACTTTTTCATGTAGAGATTACAGGTAAAAGTTTTGGTGATGGTGGTAGGAAATCCAGTCATCCTTTTTACAATCTTTTTTTGAGAAAAGCAAATGACAGGAAATTTGAATTTGTCACCAGGAATTGGTACATTGGGCTGTGTCCGTTTTAGCAAAGTTACCACAATGAAGGGATCTTGTTAGGATGGGGGGAAGGTCACTGGAGAAAGAAGAGGAGCATCCTCCTCCACCTCCTGTCTACGTCAGACAGGTAAAGAGATCCTAGAAAAGCACACAAGAACCTAGACCGTGTGGGCAACCAGCAATTAACATGGGAGGGGCATACACAGAGTTTTGAAAGGGCCACCGCTGTTACCAGATGAATACATGTCTCAAATGTAATTTGCCAGATAGGATGGAAACAGAAAGACAGCAGTTGCTTATAGATTCAAGCGCCTTATTCTTTGGGTTGGGAAGCGTTTACATAACATATGTCTTCATATACTTTATTTATTTAAGATATTTATATGACCATCCATTCACCAAAGCATTCTGGGGGGCAAACAAATAAAAACAACCATGAGTCTCTGACAGCTGTTCAGAGAAGGGTCTGTCATCTGTGGGATATATAGCTGCTCTGGTATAAAGAGCTTGTGCTAAAATAAGCCACTCAGCACGACATATTAGCCGTGCTTCTACACCATGCTAACCCATGATTAACTGAATTACCCTGATTGCCTGAGTTTGCACAATACACTGAACTCTAAGCTAACCACATTGACTAGGTTTATCAGCCATGACTGATGATGATAGTCTCTGTGCCACCCTTCTGTTTAGAAAAAACTCCTTAACCTTACAGGTAAAACAATACCTACAGTGCGGTATTTAATGTACAGCAACAATATAGAATAAATGTTATATAAACTAAAAAATGGAAGCACAAACATTTGTGTATTCATTTATTGCAATTATTTATCCCCTCCATTTCTAAATCCTTCCAATCCTATCCAAGCGGCTTTCAAGCAACACAGATAATTCTGAATAAAAGTAAGACAAATATGTGTTTTTTTTAAATATAAGTAAACAAACATAGAAACACTTTTTGAACTCCTTTCCCAGGGCAGTTGACATTAATTGCCTTGTAGTAGAGGAGAATTCAGGGGAGAAGGCTTTGATATCCCCCCACTGACTATGGCTTAATGGAATAACTCAACCAATTGTGATTATTTAGGAAACCACGTTTAAAACATTATCATGACTTAACCCAATCACAATCTTTTTTGTAGAGATATAGCTAGAATGAAATCTGTTAAGCTTTCTAATACTTCACAGCTGTGATGTATAAAGAAGCACTACAGGGCCTGTGATAAACCCTGAAATGTTCCTTAGCTAGTCTATCTGGGTTCCAACTAGGACATGTTTAGGGAAAAGATGAGTATGCATGTCTGCCTGCTCTTCTTGTAGGTTCCATGTAGGTCAGTGTTTTCCAACCTTAGCAGCTGGGAATTCTGGGAGTTGAAGTCCACACATTTTAAAGTTGCCAAGTTTGAGAACCATTGATGTAAGTGGTACTACAGAGCTACATGTCTTTGAAATCCTGGAAACTGGCTCACCTGCACGAGGTGCCTTCCCCCCGAGCAGGCCTTCACCAGGTTTTATCTGAGCTATCAGTGGCCCATCCCTCGCCGTGGGACTTCTGCCCCTCATTCTGAAGGCTCAGTTATTTTCTTCTGCTATGGACTTTGTCTCACAGAAAGGGAAAATCTGTAACCGAGACTGGAGCCAAACACCTACTTGAGCTAAGGGGGAGAAGGCTGTGTCCTTGCTGACTATGAATGTGGCTGGAAGGCAGCACTGAGTCCTACTGAACATGGCATGTATTCATTTTGATGGGATGGGCTAAACCACTCTTATTTTTTAGGTAGTGTTACTGAATCTGGGTTGCAGAAATCTGAACATCCATCAGATGGCAACAAAGACACAAAGCTTCTGTGTCCTTCTATTGCCATTTAGTGGTAGTTTGGATTTCTGCAACCTAGATTTGCTTGAACTGTCTTTGGATTACAATGCATACCACCTCTAACCAGCATTGTCCTTAGATACACTGGAGGATGAAGGGAGTTGCAGCCCAATATATCTAGGAAAGCTGAGCTCAGCTATTATCTGGAGGCCTTGCTCTCTGCAGTATAAATATGTCTACCAGACCTGGGCTCCGTTACTTGGGCCAACTGTGAGATGACAGCAGGGAGTTAGAGGAGTTTTTTCTATCTGTTTGGTCCCATCTACTGGCCATCCATATTTTTGCAGCCCAGATCTGGTAGCCTTAGATATATACAGTAAATGAAATATTTGGAATAAATATTCCAAATAATATTTGGAATAAATGGAATATTTACCCTAGATATATACAGTATATATCTAGCCCTAGATATATACAGTAAATGGCATAAAAGAAGAAGCTAACCTACTTTACAGTATTACTATTGTGTCCTAACAAGAGTTTTGGGACTTTTTGATCAGATATTCAACAGGTGTAGTTTTCTCCATTGCTATTGAATGATTTGACTATTGTTGAATATTTTAAATTCACAGGAACATTTCCAGTAAATAAGAGGACTAGGTATACAGTAGTGTCACCAGTGTTTATGATTAAGTAAGGTTGTGGAACAGAACTGCAAAGTTCTGGATGACTACTAAATGTTAGCTAAGAGATACACAAACATTTCTTTGCTTCCATCTAGTGGTTGTCTAGAGGTTTGCAGCCTAAATCTTATACTGTAGCCCTAGGTTACAGAAAGTTATATTCTCTTTGATCGCTTTTAATGAGAAACAGCCTAACCTGAAAAGGTTGGGGGGGGGGAGTGGTGGGAGTGGGGATGATAGGGTAGATAATGGAGCCTAATATATTGATGGAAACCTAGCTACCCATTAAAATTAATAAAGTTTTATAAATCATGAGGATTTATGTAGCAGCAAAACATCACTAGAGAATTACTTCAAAGGTCAGATTAAAACCAACATGAAGCCAGAACATAAATAAATAATAACAAATTATTTGGAAGAATTGTTATGCTACTACTCTGTAGTGAAATGTGTAGAGTTAATGTAGATTTCCTTCTAAATATTGAATGGAATTGCATTTGGTAAATTTTGAAGTGTTTAAAATGAGCAATTTATTACATTTATCACCTTTTCATTTTATGTGAAAAACTTGTGCTTTAAATAGACAGAAATTCAACCAAGATACTTTTCTCTAACACTGAAACTCCGTGATTAGAACTTTGCTTCTAATTAAATGATCTCTGCTAAATAGCTATTAAAAGCACAGCATCCCTGCCTGATTGTGGCAAAAAGAGAAATGTTGTAAGCAGGAATGTGATAAAGCACATAACAGAAAATTTCTAAATAATAACCTGGTTATATGAAAGTGTAACAAAGACCCTTCCTTACATTGTCAGAGACCATATATCAATGAAGACAGCCCAGCTTTGACATCTGGCCACTGTGTTGCTGGATCAAGAGTGCCTCACAAGACAAGTGGGCTTATGAGCCCACTAGGCCCTGGGAATGGGGCAGGAATGGACACACTGTTAAGGGAAGAGTTTCAGAAAACATTACTGAGTTCTGGGAAAGAAGAAAGCATGAGAAAGAAACTCAGCACAATCCCACCTTGATATTGTTTGGTATAAGGTGTAGTAGAAAGAAACTCTGAAACTTTCAAGATTCTCTTGTTATATCCGACAACAATAAAGCTCATTCTTGAAACCCCCACTGTTCCTGTTTCTTGACTTTGCCTGCCTTGAAGGGCTGACAACGGTAACATCCTACTTTCCTTCCCAACACTTGGTATCACAATTGAGATATATATCTACCCAAAAATAAAGTTCAGTAAGCTTTCTTCCTAGGTAAATAGGTAAAGGCTTATGGCTGAAAGACTAACGTTATCCTTATAGTTGGAGAACATGTGTAGCACACCTGGGAAATATTTTTAAAGTGCATTTCAAATAAGCCCTCTTTGCTAATCTCACCATTCCTTGGTAACGTGTATGTATTATGTGGACATCATCAGGTGCTGTCACCCAGTTTCTCATATACTGCTTAGCACATAGATAACGTTTTGTGGACATACATTCCAGGTGGGATCCAGCTTTGGTTTTTTAGCTGTAGTGGAGAGACACCCTCTCTCAGGCACATTAATCGGTGGCTGCCACTGGAGTTCAGATAAGATAAAGCCATGGCTTTATCAAGCCGACTGACTGGAGTGAAGGGGATGGCTCGAGGCCCCCTGTTATCCCAGGTAGGAACAAGATAAGCTCTCTGGCACTGACAGAAAATCACTGGCTTCTGATGAATGTTCTGTATTGATGTTGGTAATGAACAGTATGTGGAGGGGGAGAATGACAAGCCTTGGAGTGTGAGTATCACAAGGTGAGACTGTGCATGTGAGAATTTATAGGAGTGTGAAAACAAAACTGTGTATGAATCAGCCGTTTGGGGTGATTTGGGGCTAATTGCTGGTTGTTTCTATTTATTATGTTATTTTTAAGGAAGGAGTGAAATCTATTTCTCTTCTGCTTGAAAAAGAAGACTGCCCGCCCACCTGGAAAAGATGGCTGGGCTACCTATTTGGCTTTTTTGTGAATGGCAGTAAAACCCTGCTTGCCAAATTTTCAGCCTCATTTTTGTTCAGAAAGTGCCCCAAATATACAGAAGCACCTCCTCCAGGCATCTTCCTTCACATTGCCCTTCTTTTCTTTTCCAAGAAGTAATCATTCCCAGGTGCTAGACTACCAGGAAGAGAAAGAAGCCTAGTAAACCTGGGTCAAGGGAGGGGAGGATAAATGATCCAGGAACAAGCCATCCTGCCAGGTCCTTGGAACATGGGTTGACAAACTCTAGCTAAAGTATTCCATAGACATGCCCCACCTAAGGTCCCCTTCCCACTTGTACATACATTTGCACTGACCCTGGTGAAATACCTTTGACCACCCTGCTTGTTGACGCAGCCAATGGAGAAAGGATTGTTATTCCACTCCTTTGAAGACAAATGTTCCCACAGTTTTTGGTTATAAACAGAATCCTTTTCACTGGCAAATGATTTCTGGCCATCCAGCCCCTTGACCTCATGCTCCTGAGATGTGCCATGTCTCACATACTTCCTGCTCCTAATGCCCAGCCAGCTGAACATGTATAGAATACCCAAGAGAAGACACAATCACTGGAACTGGAGGATTCACCATCACTATGAGTTCTACAGAAATAAAAGTATGTGTATTATTGTGTTACAACAAGGTAACTCAGAATTAACTGAACAATGTTTACTGAATTAACCTGATTGGATTTACATAGTACATTCATCCATTAATTAGCCAATCACATTTTAGCATATTGGGGTCACACAATACAAATCAAACTAGTATATTTTGTGAATCAAACCACTAAGTAGGTGTGTTGTATTAATGTCTAGAGCAGGTGAGATGGATATTGTGGAAAAGAACGGCTGAGATTGACTTGATTAGGAATATAAACCTGGGAGTTCCCTGCTTAAGGTAGCTGGGCCTTCAGACTTTCAAGCTGTAAAAAGAAATATAGTGCTTGGCACTACAGATGTAAAAAAGTCTATTGAGATCAGTATAGGGACTCTAATAGCACATGATAAATATAGGGGATGGCTATTTCTGAATCTGACCAACCTGGAAATATAGGGATTAAGAATAATTCCAAACAAGCCAAAAGGTGGATTGCTTAATTCTGGATTGTTATCCTGCAACTTTATTCCTCTTTGAGATTCCAAAAGGAGACCACAACCCTGAAGATTCAGGTCAGATAACATCCTAGTTTGTGGTTCTGCCTATTGTGGGAATTCAGCCATTGTTTTGGCATGTTGGGCAAACAATGTCATCACATGAAGCCATAATATGGCATATTTCTGTTGCTATATCATTTTATGTGAATGCAGCAGTTGTGTTTTGTTAATTTGGGTTAAATGAGTTGTGTGAACCCAGCCAGTATGTCTGTCTAACATTATTGTTTAAGTATGGACCATCTATGGTATTAGGAAGATTTTTCATTCTGTTATCAAGGAGGTATAGGATATATTATTGGCATTTTAGACTTTTTTAGTGGTTACTTTATAGCCTAGACAGCCTACTTACAATTAATTCTTGTTCAGCTTGCCCCAAGATATATAGGAATACTTGTCCTAAATTTGAAAATGAAAAGAAAGATTTGTTGATTGCTGTTGTCTAGTGATTGAGATATACAGGCCAGGTCTAGGGAAGGGAGGGGTTAATTCTGATCAAAGTCTTGCACAGTTAGTGGGAAAGCAGGGGTTAAACCCATACTAGCTGAGGGATAGGCAGCTGTGCTCAAAGGCTCATTGGGAGGGACAAATCGATTTCCCCATGGGGTCTTTTTGTTTGTCCTTTTTACTGAGAGACATTATGGTGAGACAGGATGACGCCAACCTGGAAATGAGTAGAGGGGGCTGGGATATTGCTGTGGAAAGGAAAAGCGGAGGGAATACTAGATATTGATAGCAGGGGTAGAGGATGTGGCAGCCTTTTCTGATTGTAGATTACTAGGGCGATTTGCTTACCATGTAGATTGACAACTTCCTACAAGTTACTAGCCAGGGAATGTCCAGATCCTCTCTTTTCCATAGTCACTGAAATATTTGATAAAGGAACCCCTATGTGCATTTTCTGCATGATTTCACCTTCCCTAACCTGGTGCTTTCATCAGTCCAGCTAATATGGCTGTTAGCTGTTTGCAGAATAATTATAATCACATGAGAGGCTGGATCGAGATCTTTCTCCGTTACTGAATGGTATCATGCTCCAGTTATTCCTCTAAATCTGGAGAATTAAACATGGGTATGCTATAATCATTAGCTCATATAAGTCTGAAGGGTACAGGTAACCATACAGCATACTTCTTAAGCAATTCTGTAAAGAATATATTTATGTGGTTTTAATGTTGCCAGGATCAGAATTTTCTATGCCTTTTTCCTGTGTCCCTTCTCTTAAGTATGCAAAGGGAGTGAAAGAAAATGCTCTCTGTAAGGGATCCAGTTTTTTTCTCCCAGGACTTTAAGGGTGTAAATGTCTCTTTTCCTTTACATTTTGATGTACAGGCAAATTAGTGATGCTTTTGGATAATACAATTTGGTAAACATGGACCAAATCAGCTGAAGTAGTGGAGTTACATTTGGCCAAGAATTGTTTATAATAACCTAGCTGGGAAAGTCAGCCCAGAGACTAATTTTTCGAAAGTTCTGCTGAGTAACAGTAGCAGATTTCAGGATCTCTTTCAAAGTTTACTGAAACCTTGAGATCC
This sequence comes from Python bivittatus, assembly GCF_059951505.1. NCBI lineage: Eukaryota > Metazoa > Chordata > Lepidosauria > Squamata > Pythonidae > Python > Python bivittatus. The sequence goes on along the minus strand of NW_028277125.1, from coordinate 43,818,370 downwards.
AGGGGCAAAATAACAAAGTATGCACATATATGCTAAGAATTAAGGACTAGGTTGTTTTGGACTCCGTTCAGCCCAGGAATTTATGATAGTACTTAAACTAAACTCATAAATCCGTTCACATAAAAATGCTTTTTGTTTTCCAGGTTTTTTTTTTTTATGAACCCAATTTTATTATTTTAGTTTTTAAGCAGCTGATATTGCTAGACAGTTGAGAATTAAAAACAGCAATGCCAAACTTTCACTCCTGATGTTGGTTGCTATTGATGTTATTTATAGTACAGAGGGTATTTTTCGGTCCTTATTTCATACATCCCACATCACAACAAGGTCACTGTGATTCTTCCACAGATATTGTTGAATTAAGATTGCAATACTATATACAAAATTGGCAGTAATCTATTGAGTTCAGTGGGGTTTCTTCTTGAATGGATTACATATGATTGTGCTGCAAGTGTCCTTGAATCTTGCGACTTTAACTCGGGCAACTAGAAGTTGTGACTAACCTGAGGTTCTGGTCCAGGTCCAAGTTCAATGTTACCTCCATAAGTTTACATTTTATTTTGGCTCAAGCCATACTGAGAAATACAAGATAAGCATCTTATACATTCACAAAGTTCTATCTTACATCAGTGCAGGATAAGGCAATTGCCTATCCCACCACTGACCAAACTTTCCATAGTTTGAACATTCCCTTTGATCTTCCATGATAAGGGAATGGGAGTGCTTTAAGTTTTGAGCGATTACCTTTGAAATGTTAATTTATGTAATAATTATTGGATATAGTCAAAGAGTCCTACTTTTTACATACTGTCTGTCTTACACCAAATGGAGATATCATTACTAGAAGGTTATTGATATTCTCTGCTGTTTCAGCAGGAGCACTGTATTGAAATAGTAGATGGTATTATTCTACCCCACTTAGCACTCTTCAAGCTCCAAGTGTGGGTCTGTGGTTCTTCCCTTTCATAAGGACACTGATAGTTTGGGGACAGTTCAGAGGAAAAAGGGGATGATGATTGGAGTGTGAGACATGAAGACAAAAGAACTGGGCAACCTAAACAGAAAGAAGATAATAGTGATAGCATAATACTGTTTTCAGATAAGCTGGAGGTTATTTGGAGCAGGATGGAGCATAGACACAGAGAAAGGGATCCAGTTAACATTAGAACAATGGGCTGACTACTTGACATTTAAAAATAATCTGTTGCACAAATGTATTTTAGGAAAGTGATGAGTCCAAATGGTCCTGTTGAGGCTTGGGGCAACTTGAGCTCCATCCCTTTTGAATGTCTTTTCTGTTCTGAAAAGCTGTAGTAGTTTCACTTTAAGAAAATCAGCTGGAGGTCTTTTAGCCTGTTTTGCTTCCAAGGTTGCTATTTGTTTCCCTAGCAGGCTTTTGTTGCCTTTCCCAGCTGTACAGAAAGTTGACATCAAACTGATGATCATCCATACTTCTGCTGGGAAAAATGGACCATCTGTTGAATGTGGGTTGCAGAAAAACACATTATGGTTCATCTATAAAAATGTGACAACTCTCCTTGCTGCCTGGTCTCCCATGTTGATTGTGCAAGCAGGCTTTTCCAGACATTAGGTGTATCTTTGTTATTTCCTCTCTCCTCATTTATAATGGTAGTCCCCGGGTTAAGAACAATAATACTGTTCCAGCTTGTATACAAATCTGACTTAAGGACAGACCTTGGGGACGGAACTCTTTCTTAAACTGGGGACTACCTGTATTCTGCCTGATGTCTCCTTGGCCTCGCTATAGTCAATCTATTTCCTGCCCATCAAAATTGAGCCATGCCTGGAGTTGCTGGAATTTTTTGAGGAGGCAGCTTTTGCAGCAACACACCATTTGTATCTTTAGCACAGCCAGCCACAAGATACCAGTTAATGTTACTGCTTGTGAACAGCATAACTAAGTTTAACTTGCTTTCTCTTAGCCTTCTCTCGGTTTACATGTTGAAGTGATCCAGTATTGCCTTCTGCATGTGCAAAAACTTGGATGTTTTTTTGTGAGCATTGTACCTACATTTTGAGATGTTGGGATGCAACCTATATCTTCCACAACCTCATGCTACAGATGAATTGGACTTCAACTCCCATAATTCTTAGATGCCATTGTTGTACTGGCTAAGGATTATAGAAGCTGCAGTCCAACGCCTGTGGAGGGCATCTAGTTGAGAAAGGCTGATCTGAAACAAAAATTTATTTCCTGTGTTGTTCACTTTTCTGTAAGGGAATCTATATGATGTCTGGATGGCACATAAATGTTCCCCATATCTATGGCTCTTGACCAAGTTGGCTCCTGTTGAATTTTACTGTGTACAGTATTTAGGTACATCTTATCACAAACTTTGGTGCTCCAACCATTTTCAGTGAAGAAATGGTCGGTGGAGGGTGTGAGAAATGATGACTATGATGACTTAATAGCTTTAAAATTAAATCTTTTTTTTTAATGGTCCCACTAAAGTTAAATCCCCCAATATCACTTTTCCTCTTGTAAGAAATATTTGTGTGTGTGTGTTTTGGTGAAAGGTATCACAAAGCTATTGTCACAGATGATATTGAGCTTTCTGAACTACAACCCCAGTTTGTTTTGGGATAAACCAATTTCCCCCCATCAGCTGGGTTATACAAACCCAAGATAAAAGATTAACATGGAATTAACCCTCTCTTTTTGCTACTGAGACAGAAATGAGTTGCTAAAGAGGCTCCACAATATGGAACTTCTCTAGAAACTCCCATTCTCTGATCATTTTACTGACCCCCACCACACAGAAAGGGGATGGGACTGAGTAAGTTTCCTATAAGACCATCCAAGATGGCTTTGATTCCAATCAAGCCACTGTGGACTTTTTTTTCTCCCAGATAGGGAGAGAGGGACAGTTACTCAGTTTTCTTTGTAGTGGCTGGGTTTCCTATCAAAATCATTTCCTATTTGACCAGGACATCTGGGTTGCCTGCTGCTGGCTCATGGGTATTAGTGTTTATTCTGGGGTACCAGCAGACTGTATCAGCTATGTTGTGTGAACACTGCTACAGAGTTTAATGCAAGTCTTGATGTTTAACTGCCCTTTGCTATGTTCCCAGCCTGGTTTTGTTGCTGATCCTTGGTTTTGCAAAGTTTCTGGAGTAGGTGTACCTAAATCTCTTTTCCATTTTAGTGTCTGCTGGTGGAGGTAGACACTTCTTTTCCTAAGTGACTCATTACATAGTCAGGCCCAAAGTGCTTTGGTCATTAAGATTCCTGAGCTCCGACTTCTTGACCCTCAATCCTGGTCATCCGAAGGCATGTATTCTGCCCCTAAGTTTCACCACCATCTCATTCATATTCCCACAATTTGATGGTTTTGTTGGCCCTACTTTTAAGCAAATTGAAATGATTGACCAACTTAGGCTACAGCTATAGTTAGAATAGTACCCCATTTCTCTTCAAGCATCCAGTTTTTATCCTCTGTTAGAATTAACTGCCATACCATTTGTTCAGGGCCTCCTAAATTTGTGTGCCATAGTCTACTATCTGAACTCTAGTGCTAAAGTTGCCCACCCAGGTGCCATCTCTTCCCTCAGATGACAAAATGTCTTGGGATGGCCTTTTCCCAGATGTCAGCACAGAGTCTAGTAAAAATAAACTTAAAAGGCCACAGAATTACCTTTCTGCTCAGGGGTTGATGAAAGGCCTGTGCAGGATAGGCTTAAAGCCAGCTGGATAGATACTCCTGTCTGTCAAGACACCCTCATTACTACCTCTCTGATCTCCCAGCTTAGGAGACTTCAGTGCTATTGATCTTTGGAAAAGAAGAAATATTAGTGCATCAAATTCCTGCTACATGACTCTGACTGATTGGATTGGGCTGCTTTCTTATGCCCAGGTAACTTGCACTCTGCACATTTATTTCTGCCTTTTTCTGTACCCTATAATGCCCTCCATTGCCTTCTATGCAAAAAACATAAGGTATTCAGTGTCTTATGACTTTTCAGTTCCTTCAGTTTCTCAACTTTGTAAAAATTTCTCTTTCATGTATTTGGATTTGCAGAGCTTGATCAAATTGTAGCTAATGAGCCAAGGCACTAGCACCCCTTCACCATCTTTTCTTATTCTGTGACTGCTTTCCAGTTGTACCTTGAATCTTGGCACTGGCTTTGCAGAGGAAGCTGGTTTGGAGAATGAATAACTTCTTTGTAAGTTCACTGGGCCTGTGGTGCACCTGTGCCTGTCAGTGACATGCTGGGGTTAGCTCAACCTTTCAGCAGAGCAGCATGGGAGACAGGAAGAATCCTGTGTTTACTGCAGATCTGTATAGGCTCAAAGTTCATCTGAAAATGCATTGATACCCTCATCTAGGATCAGGCAACTCTTGCATCACAGGTATGGTAATAACATTCCATTCTGATTAGTACTGTCAGGCTACTCACAACAAAATCCCTAATTGCTGCACTGTTCTCTATAGGTCCTCTCTTTTATAGGGCTAGGATTTCAGAGTTAATGGAACAGGATTTGTCCTTTGTTTGACATTCTATTTACTGCAAGACATAGCCCTGGCTGGGCTGTTGACCTAGATCAGTGGTTCTCAAACATGTTGGACTCTGGACCCCTTTACATTCTTAAAAATGATTGAGGACCCAAAGACATTTGGTTCATCAGGGTTATATTTATTGATATGTACTAAATTAGAAATTAAAACTGAGAAATGCTAAAATATTATTTATTTGACTTTCACAGAGTCCCTGAAAAGGTTTCAGAGACCCACACTTTGAAAAACCTGGACCTAGATGAACAGTCCTAGGTCCAAAGAATTCTTGATTCAATCTTCAGTCTGTTTTGGTTTGCTCTGTAGTCTCCAACAACTCCATGTTCATGTCAGGAGGTTGTTAGTTACAAGTGGCTATTTAAATCACAGAAAACATTGGAGAAGTCTGAAGATGGTTGTAATGGAAATGGTGAAATGCTTTGGTAAGGCAGGGGAAGAATGCATATAGAGAAATATTGGGAGCACAGCTGAAGAAATCCTGTGATGGTAGGAAACTGCCTTCTTTAAATCATGAATGTGGACTTCAGATTTGGGCAATCTCCGTGATACATAGAAGGGAATCATTGGCTGAAGCTTCTCCCATCAATCCATGGCAGCACTGGGTATTGGTGAAGCACACAGAGGTGGTGCTTTTCACTCAGCCTTTTAGTGATGCCCACATTCTAACCCTACTGGTCTCACATTACTCTTGGCTCATAAACCTGCCTTATCTCTATGATGCATATGCAAGCTCTTGTCTCTGAAGCTTCGGACTCCGTTTTTGGCCAGAGCTCACATCAGCTGTGATGGAGTAAAGGGCACCTTGAGACTGCTCAGCTTGTGCTGTGTTGTGCTGCAGCTCAAGCTTCCCATATTAATGCATCCTTCCTGGCTGGTAGGTAGGTTGCAGATAGGCTCGCTGCCTCTGTGCCCACTTGGCCTGAATCCCTTTCCCTAGAAAATGTTGGGCCAGTCTGAGGACCTTGAGCAGCAGGAGGTCTTTGTCAAGCTTCGGGGGTATAAACTGTTCTGATGTCTTTCCTGTTTCAGCTACATTTATAATGTGCTCCCAGGCTGACAGAGCTGGCTGGCTTACAGAAAATCATGAAATATGAACTGAAAACCTGCAACAGAGAATCCAGAAGGTTTGCTGGGTGAAACTAAGTTTCCCTTCCTATCACTACCATACTCTCATGGGAATGTTGGGAATTTCTCCTTGATTCTTTCCCTGTCCTGGGGTCTGGATGCTTCAGAAGGTTTAAGAGGAGATGATGAGAGGCCATAACAGTGTAACAAGGGCACAAAAATGATGGAGGAACTTATAAGATGATGGACTCCCCATTGCTTTGCTTGATGTATTCAGGCAGAGGCTAAAAAGCCCTCTGTTAGGGGAGATTTACTTTGGATTCCTGTCCTGAGCAGGACATTGGACTCAGTAGCCTAAATGACATCTTCCAATTCTATGATTTTAGGGATATGATATTGGAATCAGAGTAGGAATATATAGAATGGCACCTTCTTAATCAAATTTCTCCTTGCTTTCCTAATAGCAAAATATCAAGTTCTTTTAGAACTGCTTTCTTTATTAAGGTACTCTCCTATTATCAGATTACAATATTCATCATCCACAACAATAACATTCAATGCCATGCTGGAGATTATGGGAATTGTAGTCTAATGCATCTGAAGGATGTCAAGTTTGTTTATATTTACTAGGGTTCTTTGCTGCTTCATTTGTCAACTGATTCTGAGTGACTTACATTCCTGCCACATGTGAACAAGGTTAAAATAAAAAAATTAAACAATATAGATAATATACTATATTCCTATGCTGAGGAATCATAACCCCATATATTCTTACACAACAGGAATCCTGTCAGATACTCTCCCTTTCAAAGACCTGTTCAAATAACCAGGTTTTAATAGTGTTCCTGAGTCCTAATAATATTGGGTCAAGTCAAATCTCTGGAGGGGAGATCTAGAGAATCCAGGGAAGATCTCCCCTTTCCAGAGAAGGGGAGATACAGTTGAGAAGGGCCACTTCTAAGAACTCTACAGAAGACATTATTTAAGAGAGGGAACCCTAAGGGAGTCTGCTGTTCCCAATTTAATTGGGCAGGCAGAAACCATCAGGAGCAGGTGTTCTTGTAAATATTCAGTTATGAAGGGCTTTAAAGCCAACAACTGCTACCTTGAATTGCACCCAGAAACCAACTGGTTACCAGTGCAGCTCTTGAACTAGGAGTGTTACATATATGTAATTACTAGAGCTTCTACATTTTGGGCCAGCTGCAGCTTTGTAATGGAGTGCACTGCAATAGTCCAAGTGGGAGAAGAGTAAAGCAAGAGTTAATATGAGAAGGGCATCCTGCTCCAGAAAAGGTAACAATTGGCACACCAACTGAAGCTGTGCAAAGGCTTTCTATCCAGTGCTGCACCAATTCTTATCTCTTGTCTTGGAAATCCACCACAACTAAACACACTGTCTCAGATCTCATTTCTTTTCAGTTCTTTGCATGTCAGCAGCATCTAGAAAATGCTGTGTAGAATGGGAAACGATATCCACATCTAAAGCTATTCATATTTCACAGATATGAGTCATCATATACTAACTGTAGGACAGGAAGGCCTGGCGCAATATGGTTCATGGGGTCACGAAGAGTCGGACACGACTTAACGACTAAACAACAACAATACTAACTGTATGCCAGACATTTATATGTCACCTCTGTTATTAATTTTTGCATGTGACAGAGTTCGTAACTAGCACCTCACTTGTGATATAACACCTCTAGTCTTGTTTCTCTAAGACATTTGAAGTTGTAGCTTCTCTAATTTTCTCCTCTGGAAATGCATATATGATAAATACAAGAAGTGTTATTCCTACATCACGCATCATGTTCATTATATACATGGAGGTTTATCAGTGAAAATCTACATGTTTACTTGGAATGAAGTCTCATTGTATTCAATGAAGCAAGCCCCAAATTAGTATAGTATGTACAGGTCTGCAGCTTTCTTCCACAGTTCCATCAAATTATGTGAGATATAAACATGTATATGACTGCAGTATAAGAATTTGTGAGCTGCAGTAGCTCTCAATAGACTTCTGGGTTGAATTCAAGGTGCTGGTTGTCACCTATAAAACCATACAGGCAGGACTACCTTTCTCAATTATTTCTGCTTGTTCCACACATTCTAATAGGATAGGCATGCCTTTCCTTCCTTAAACCAATGTTATCTGATGGGACCAAGAAGGCATGCATTTGCCATTGCAGTGACTGCCCTCTGGAATGATTGTCCCCCTCCCTTGATATAGCGTTAATCCTAACCCTGTTGGCTTTTAAGAAGACAGGAAGAACTTGGTTTTTCCCCTGAGTCCTAGGGCCAGGATGATAGGAGATCCCACCTTGAGAGGTGTGCATATTGAGGGGCCCAATTTTTAATTATTTTTTGCTGTTGTAGTTTTAATTGTAATTTAATTTTTGGTTATTCTTTATTGATGCATGCCACTCAGAGATGCTTTATCTGAGCTGGGCAGCCATATAAATTTCTTAAATATAGATAAATAAATAAATCTCAAGAGACACATTAGGTTGTGCCACAGATTGGGTACATAATGTGTGTAGAACAAATGTGCACTGATCCTTTTGAGAAACTGATGTGGTCTTTCCATGCACCTAGTGCAATACTTGCAATAATTCCAACTTCTAAGTCAAGAGTGGGACTCCCATTATCTTTAACCCATTATCTTTCAATTGGGACTAATGAAAATGATTCTGATCAAGAGTATTTCTACAGTGCTAATAGCAGTTCCTCATCACTGTTTTCTGTTATTTAAGGATAGGGTGAGAAGAACATGTAGGACTCTCACAGGTTCCATGGGTCACCTGTGGGGTTCATATTGTCAATTTAGGCACTAATAGGAGCAGTTGGACAGCAGGAACTGGAATAATCAGTCCTTGAGTAATGATTTGCTTGACAGCAGACTACTGAGATTGCGGAAACAATCCATGTTTTCCCTAATTCTAACAAAACATGTCTATCGCTCACAGAGAGAGACAGCACATTGCACTGAGCTCTGGTTGTTGAATAAGCCCACAATTAGCTGCTTTGCATAACACGCTACACCATAAATCATGATTGTGAACATTCAGTTGAATACCAGAATTTCTTAGGGTAGAGATGTCAGCTTTGTCAATAGTCAACAGTTTCCTAGATTCAAGGTAAAAAAAAATAGAAAGCAAAAAATCAATTAAGCCATGGGAAGTGCAGGAAGAAGTACTAGAATTGAACCACAGTGGATATAAGAAGGGACTGCACTCCATATTGAGAGAGGATAATCAGTTGTTTTATAAAACAATATGAAAAAGAGCTTTCTAGGTAGCTGTGTCAATTTGTGTGTCTAAGGGATCATCAGCACATCCTTCTTGTTCAGGGACCAAGATGCCCTGGGAACCATTTGTGGAGGCATCAACCTGAACCTGCCCCTGGCCCACTGCAAGGGCAGCCTCCGCCCATCTTCTCTTGCTTCTCATCAAAAGTGACCTCTTCTGACTTCTGCCAGCACATGTGGTGCTTGTGGAACTTCATTTCATTGCTGCTATGCCAATTACCTAGTGGATGTTGTAGTGGGCATGCCTCCTCCCCTTTGGCCACTGGTCATTGCCCTCCATGGCCATTTCACCTTGGGCTGGTGGTCTGCCTGCCCTTCTTCGGAGGGAGCCTCCCACATAAAGCCTGACCCTGTTTCAGTTTACAAGGTACATTTTAAGTCTTACTTGGACTCTTTATCTATATGAAAATATCACTGTTTTGTAATATGAATATGCTGCTTCCAGTATGGGTGAGGTATTTGTGCATTAGTTGAATAGTTCAAGAATTTTAACGAGTGTGAGCAGGTGAAGTGGTAGTTGCTTTTATCTTCTAGCCCCTGCCTTCAACCTAGAGAGCTATATCCCACATAAAAGCAGTAAGGCAGTGCCATTTTGCCTGTTCTAATGCTATTTTATTTACTTCATGGGAGACTTCTGGGTGTCTCCCATGAAGTAAACAAAATAGCTTTCTGCCAGCATTCCTTTACAAACTTTACCCATGAAGGATGTTTGGGAGCTGGGATGAAATTCACAAGAATTCTTCCAGTTTCCCCTTCTACTCCAGGCAACAGGAAGAAGAGTCTACCTTCTCTGGTAAGACTGGTGAACCAAAAGTAGTCCAGCTAGCAGGCCAGTGACTGAAGAATGGCTGGAAGCCTCTCCCCACACCTCTCCATCCCACTGGGCTAGTTTTGGGCAGAGATTTACCAGACTTACAGAAGACAAGTAGTTTTACTGTTCTTCCTGTCATTTGTGTTATCAGAAGTCTAGTGTTCAGTAGGCCTATGCTCAGAGAAGTCCAAGTGGCCAGTGCCAGGCCACCAACAACCTGTCACTTGGGTAATTTGAAACGTGACTAAAGCCTCCATCCCAGGCACCCACCCAAGCCACCCTGACACACTTTAAGGAAAGGACTGGCAGTGATTTTCTCTGCTAATAACATCCTGGTTGGAGGGGAAACAAAGCTGAGGAATCTTGCTGTGGATGTCAAGGGAAAAGAGGAGAGAGAAGGGGAACTGGGGGAGACATGATGTAGAGCTCTTGTGGTGCCAGTGTTTTGAACTGATGAAGTAACTGGCACCCACCGAATCATCCCTCTCTTGTGCCCTGCTTCTTAGGCAGAGATAGCCACTATTCTGCTTCCTTGCAGTGGCAGAATAAGGGATGGCATGCAGGCAGCGCTTGAAGGGGCCTACTGTATGTACTTGATAACAGGACTTTAGTGCTGCTGTGAGGAGGCGCCCTGAGTATTCAGCCAAGCTGCACCCTAAACTTCTAGCCAAGCAATGCTGAGACAAATATCTGGACACTACTGCCAAATATGTCTGTTCATTAAAATTGTGGTATATTGGTCGATAGCCTTTGGTTCAAGAGCCATTTTAATTGCAGCTTCCTTATGCCTTTTACTAAGAAGTATGTAATAGTGTATTATTCCAAAACACTAAGCAAATTTATGGTTTTGAGGACTGGATGAAGCCAGTCGGTATGATTTATAAGCTGATGTTTGTGGCCGAATTTATTATGTGAACCAGATAATTCCATAAAATATGTAAAGCAAACTATGGTTTAACATTTTGCATGAACACAGCCTATATATTTTCTAGATTTTTTATCACTTATCACTTTAGCAACGCAAGTTTAATTAAGGCATCAAGTTATCCCTGTTTCAAGAGAAGCATAAGATATGCAATTATCCTTTCACCCTCATAAAACTATATAATGATAATGTTCTAAACACTGGATAAATTAATTCTAATCCATGAAAGCTAAGTATTTTTCATCTATAAGATGCTACATGACTATATGCTACTGTTTTATTATATGCATGCCATCAAAGCTAAATTTGAGACTGACATAGGAGACACTGACCTTCTCACTTTTGTGACACATATACAGTATAAGGATGCATAGGTTCCTTTGCATATCTAATAGGGCTTTGAATGATCTCTGGGTAGAAAGATATAATATTGTAATGTAATGTAATGTAATAATACAGTCCTGGTTGCAAAGGTCACTGTGATCAGGGATCTACAAAGTCTTTTTCTCCAGACAGACATAGGATATATAGTAGCACCAATGGCTACATGTTCATTTAAGCCAATCTTCCCCAATTAGTCAGTGGATTAAAGTGGATGTTAGTTGCAACTTACAAACAAGATTCTTACAGATGTATATAATGGATAGTTACCATGAAGTATGGTAATCTTTTATTGGAATTACTGTTTAAAAATTTATATGCTACATACATATCTAAGAAGCTATCCTATATAATAATTGTTGAGTTGCTTTATTTTGTTATTGTTTTCATTTTTCTTCATTTTATTAAACAAATATAGGCACCCCTCCATCATTCCCAACGTGGTGCCCTCCATTTCTTTGGTCTATAACTTCCAGGGGGTCATCATTCCACCATCTCCAGCCATGCAGTGTAGGAATGATCTGGGAATTGTAGCTCAGCACATGTGGAGAGTAATAATTGGGAAAGCCAAGTTAAACTCTCCATCTTGTTTTAAACCGCTGTGAGTTGTAAGATTCAGCAGCACACAAAAGTAATCAATCCCCCTTGTAGAAAGTCAGAATTGATTATGTGGGTGCTCCTGCTTCTTCTCCTTCATTTTCACATATCCTTCCCTCACTAGGCAGAGGGAATCAAAAGAGAGCAATAAAGAGGAACAATAGCACAAGTAGGCACTACTACATACTCATCTGCTCAGCTTGGAGACAGATTGAGAGTTTGGGTATGTATGTACAGTCTTCACGCTTTTGTCATTTTTCCATATGCATTCAGCTCCTGAAAATACAGTTTACTTACAGTACATTCCTTTTCTAATGTTATTTTTAGGCATGTTGTTTATTATGCTATCACTTCAACTTTTCCTTTTTCATTTTGTCTACACACAGAAACACATAGATAATGCCTTCCCTCAACCATGGATATAAAGTGCAGAGCTTTCTCTTGCTAAAAGGTGTCTGAAAGAAGAATTCTGGAAAATGATGTTTTTCTCATCTTCCTTCCATGATCAGCAGCATTTCATAATTTCCTGTTACAAACTACTGTTAAAATAGAGGGACTTTTTTTTCCTTTGCCCTCAGCTGCCCTTTGGGGATGTTACTTTTTCCCTTAGCTGTCTTTCTCTAACTTTATCCCTTTGCTTATAGTAGCAGATCCAATTCCACCTCTTTGTCCATTCCCCTAAATCTTTCATTCTACAGAAGTTATGTGCACAAGTATAATACATTGGAGGTTTAGTTACACACTTTAAGAAACACTGATTTATAGCAAGTCTCCCTTGAGTCAAGATTGACTCTTGCTGATTACATGGATGTGCTCATGCAATTTTCTTAGCAACAGAATGGATAGAGTTTGCCATTGCCTCCTGGGATATTCCTTTTTCATCTTCCCAGTATAATCTACAGCACTATATGCACCTAGGACAAAAGCATAGCAACATGTAATTTAACTAAGAGGTAAAATACCTGCACATTTTTATTGTTATGTGGATTCATGCTGGGGTCAGGTTTGCTGTGAATTATTTAGTGCATTTTTGTACTAACGACTCTGTACTACCAAGATAATGCAAACAGCACAGAATCACAAAACATCTACATTATAAAATGTTAAAATAGTGAGATCCATAATGTAATATTGAAACAATATTTTAAAAATAATAGGGTAAGTTTTAAAGAGACACTTGACACTCTTCCTTAGAGTAGAGAAAATAGGGACTAAGTAGAGGTCCAACAAGAATGAGAGCTACAATTTGAAAATGACACAGAAGGAAGTCCTTGCACATGCCCATTGAATAGGTTTTGTATGTGACTATGTGTTTAAAAAAACCTCTGCTGCAGATCTCAACAAGTAATCAGGTGCATAAAGAAAGAAGCTGAGTCTTAGATAAGCTGGTGAGGCAGGAACCAGCAGTTCTTCAGCTGAACGGAAGGGTTATTGGTCATGCCTCAGTTCCTTCAATACTTAGGGTAGATTTTAAACTAGAGTTTTCAAGATAACCAATTCTTTGAATTGAGCTTGGATGGCAACTAGTGCAATTTTTTCAACATTTAAACGTTATTTATTTATAGAGTTTATATAGCTGCTCATCTCAACCTATGACTCTTGGCAGCTTGCAATAAAAAAAATTAAAAATAAAAACACAGGATAGCATAAAAACAGCATTCCAGTACAGCCAAGTCACCTAAAAAAAGCTACTTCATAATCAAAATCCCATACTTGTCAGGCTCCACTAACAGCCTGACCCCAAGGCCTGAGAAAAAAGCCTCAGGAAGCCTAACAGGGTCAGGGCTGTTCAGATCTCAGGAGCTGCTGTTTCACAGGGCCCATGCCACCACAGAGAAGGCATGCTTCCTGGGTCCCACAAGATGACATTGTTTCAGAAAAGCCACAATCACCAGCGGAAGATCTGGGGGCAACTTAGAATTAAAGAGTACTCCCAACTATAACCCAATCCACAGAAGGAGCACAATTCTTCCAGTACTGGTTGAATGTTCAGGCTTCGTGTTGATCACTGGCCTTTCTGTTTCAGTGTATTTAATGCCAGCTTGATAAATAAGTAATCCACTCTAATCACATTTTACCGGAAGATATTTTTTATCATCACATAAGATAATTGATATGCAGATACTGTATGTTTTACCTGCAGAAAAGTTTTTCTTTGTAAGAACAAAAATGTAGTATCTGACATTATCTTTAGATATGAGAGCCAGAAACTTGGAAGAAATAGCCTTGGGCATTGATTTACACCACATATTGTTATTCCAATCAAGAAGGATTACATTCCTTTAGAACTTGCTTCTTTTTGGGGGAAGAATCTAATAAACTCTGGAACTTAGCATTAGCACATGCATTTTTCATTCTCTTCATTCTTTTCCCCTCCTTTCCACTCCCTTTCAAGTCTAGCCACGTGTGGCTGAGTCCCAAAAGATGGGGAATTCTTTGAATAGAAAAACATAAAAGCTACAACATGCTTCTGAGTCCAAACTAGCAGACAGCTTTAATTGTAGACCATGCACTACATTATAGTCTGACTAACTGCTAGCTATTTCACTAAGTGTTCCTTATCTTTCAGATAAATATAAAATCTGGGATGGATTATGTTAAAGTTTGGAATCTCTTACATGCTGGTTGTGGTTATGAAACGAAGTCAGAGAAATACTAAACTGGTGTAAAAATAGTGCAGCGTTGTCTAACCCAACCACCTCTCTCTTACCTGCTTCAGAACCTATGGCAAACTCCAACTTCCTGGCAGCAAGGAACCAGGTTTTTCATATCACTGATTCCATGTGACGTTGACTGTCTATGCACAGCCACGCGATTGCTTGTAGTCACTGACATATAGTAAGTGATGAATGGAATAATGAAATGAGCGATAGCTCTGATTAGGATACAAAAGTTCCCAGAAGAGCCTTTAGCTGGGAGAATTCATGGATACAGGGGGGTAAAAAAGTATTTAGTCAGCCACCAATTGTGCAAGTTCTCCCACTTAAAAAGATGAGAGAGGCCTGTAATTTTCATCATAGGTATACCTCAACTATGAGAGACAAAATGAGGAAAAAAATCCAGAAAATCACATTGTCTGATTTTTAAAGAATTTATTTGCAAATCATGGTGGAAAATAAGTATTTGGTCACCTACAAACAAGCAAGATGTCTGGCTCTCACAGACCTGTAACTACTTCTTTAAGAGGCTCCTCTGTCCTCCACTCGTTACCTGTAGTAATGGCACCTGTTTGACCTTGTTATCAGTATAAAAGACACCTGTCCACAACCTCAAACAGTCACACTCCAAACTCCGCTATGGCCAAGACCAAAGAGCTGTCGAAGGACACCAGAAACAAAATTGTAGACCTGCACCAGGCTGGGAAGACTGAATCTGCAATAGGCAAGCAGCTTGGTGTGAAGAAATCAACTGTGGGAACAATAATTAGAAAATGGAAGACATACAAGACCACTGATAATCTCCCTCGATCTGGGGCTCCACGCAAGATCTCACCCCGTGGGGTCAAAATGATCACAAGAACAGTGAGCAAAAATCCCAGAACCACACAGGGGGGCCTAGTGAATGACCTGCAGAGAGCTGGGACCAAAGTAACAAAGGCTACCATCAGTAACACACTACGCCACCAGGGACTCAAATCCTGCAGTGCCAGATGTGTCCCCTGCTTAAGCCAGTACATGTCCGGGCCCGTCTGAAGTTTGCTAGAGAGCATTTGGATGATCCAGAAGAGGATTGGGAGAATGTCATATGGTCAGATGAAACCAAAGTAGAACGTTTTGGTCTAAACTCGTTGTGTTTGGAGGAGAGAGAATGCTGAGTTGCATCCAAAGAACACCATACCTACTGTGAAGCATGGGGTTGGAAACATCATGCTTTGGGGCTGTTTTTCTGCAAAGGGACCAGGACGACTGATCCGTGTAAAGGAAAGAATCAATGGGGCCATGTATCGTGAGATTTTGAGTGAACACCTCCTTCCATCAGCAAGGGCATTGAAGATGAAACATGGCTGGGTCTTTCAGCATGACAATGATCCCAAACACACTGCCCAGGCAACGAAGGAGTGGGTTCGTAAGAAGCATTTCAAGGTCCTGGAGTGGCCTAGCCAGTCTCCAGATCTCAACCCCATGGAAAACCTTTGGAGGGAGTTGAAAGTCCGTGTTGCCCAGCGACAGCCCCAAAACATCACTGCTCTAGAGGAGATCTGCATGGAGGAATGGGCCAAAATACCAGCAACAGTGTGTGAAAACCTTGTGAAGACTTACAGAAAACGTTTGACCTCTGTCATTGCCAACAAAGGATATATAACAAAGTATTGAGATGAACTTTTGATATTGACCAAATACTTATTTTCCACCATGATTTGCAAATAAATTCTTTAAAAATCAGACAATGGGATTTTCTGGATTTTTTTCCCCATTTTGTCTCTCATAGTTGAAGTATAGCTATGATGAAAATTACAGGCCTCTCTCATCTTTTTAAGTGGGAGAACTTGCACAATTGGTGGCTGACTAAATACTTTTTTGCCCCACTGTAAATATTCAATATTTTTAATATTTTTATTGGAGTCTTACATAGTTAAAAGCTAATACAGAATTAGAAAATATATACAAACAAAAAAGGAGAAGAAAGAGAACAAGAGAAAGAAAAAGAAAGAAGAAAAAGACATATAAAAAGTGACTCTCCCCTTCCTCCAAACAAGTATAAGCATTTACAGTAACTTAACACCTTCACCTAATGCAAAGAGAGGACTCCTTGGAAAAGACCCTGATGCTGGGAAAGATTGAAGGCAAAAGGAGAAGGGGACGGCAGAGGATGAGATGACTAGATAGCATCACTGAAGCAATGAGCATGAAACTGAGTGAACTCCGGGGGGCAGTGAAGGACAGGAAGGCCTGGCGCGATATGGTTCATGGGGTCATGAAGAGTCAGACATGACTTAATGACTGAACAACAACAACAACAACAACACCTTCTCTAATATTACAGAAATTTAAAAAAATCTCTTCTCCCCATTTCTCATCACTAAACAATAACCAGATTATAGAAAGATCAATCAATCAGTCTTATTCAGCAAAAGCATTAAGAATACCAGTAGTAGTAGCCTATATGTTTTAAGCTTAGACAAATTTATTTTGCATTTTGACTTATAACTTTCTCTAATAAGTAAGACATAAAAGATTTATCCCCATAGATATAAAGAATATCAATAATAGTAACATATATATTTTAAACTAGATCCAATAGATCCCTTTTACATTCTAACCCAAAACTTTCTCTACCAAGTAGGAGGAAAAAGATTTATCCCTATATGAAAAAAAACTTTACCTCGTCTTTCAATCCTAGTTAAAAAAAAAAAAAAAAAGCCAATAACAATAGCCCAAAATCAACATTTATACAATTTAACCCTGGTGAAATAAGTCCACTTTGAATTCCTTTTAAGAAGAAGAAAAAGGAATTCAAAGTGGACTTATTTCACCAGGGTTAAATTGTAAAAATTTTGATTTTGGGCTACCATTATTGGATTTTTTTTTTTAACTAAGATTAAATCTTTTTTTTGACAGAGGCTTAATCTTTAGTCACTTCTTCAAATAAAGTCCCACATAGTGATTCTCCCTGTCTCTTTTCAGTAGCAACTTCAGAAATTTAGTACTTCCGTTCTGTGGATCCAAAATAAGATAACTCTCCAAGTCACTCTTTTAATTTATAATCAGGATATCTCTTTTAATTGTTAAAACATCAGCCAGCATAGTTTGTATATCCATTACAACTTCTTTCTCCATGTTACTCTTGTAGTCAAATATTTTAAAGTCCATTTTCAAATCCACAACATCTTTTTCTATATCTTCCATATCTCTTTTGTAGTCTGGCAATTCTTTGCAGCCCATTTTAAAATCCCTATTCAAATCATCCTCAGCTTCTGTTTTATCCAGTAGAATCTTTTCTTCTTCTATAACCTCTGTTAGATCCAGTTTTAAAAATAAGTCCTGAACACATTGTTTCCAAATAAATTTAAATTCTTCTATAGTAAAACAATGTTCCTCCCTTATGTTAGGAAGTACAGTATCTTTTCCTTTAATTGCTCTCTGGTTCCCTGTAGTTAACCTTCAAAGCCCAATCTTATCTTTTGGTTATTTTCAGAGCCAAAACTTTCCCACAATAAATTTTCTTACAGTTAATTCCAAAATCATCTGCTGTATTTTTATAAAATTTAAAATAGCCCATAAAAAAGCTATTCTTTCAACTCCATCTGGCCCCTTAACTGTCCACAGCCAACATTCTTAACTTCCTTTTGCTGTCTTCCAAAAGTTAATTTTTTAAAAATCTTTAAACTTACTTAAATCTTCTTTCTCCCGGGATAGAAGGAAATTCTCCCAGTGTACAGCAACTTGCCTTTCAGAAGGTTTTTAATTCCCAAGTAAATGGCTAATAAGTAATTTCTGATGTTAATTAAAAGAGGAAGTGAAAGCAAGTCTAGCGTCTCTTTGGAGGCTCCGAACTGTGGCTTGTGCTCGATGGTTTCCATGACTCCCAGAGCACTCCAGCTACTGGAGATTGCTAGACTGCGATCTCTTCACAGGCAGCCTCTGTAAGGAGTACTTGTGGGTGATCCGGTCATCTTCTTTGTCCAGAGATGGTTCTGAAGAGCCGAACTTTTTGCCGGCCCCTCTTAATTGCCGCAGTTGTTGGCTCTGCAAAAACAGAGCTGTCTTCAATCCACCATTACTCCCCCAGAAGTTAATAAATATTCTGTATTTTTCACAATGCATAATTATGTTTCGTAGGCTTTGAGATAATATCCTGGTTCAACAGATTGCATTTGTTTTAGACAAGAACTAATTATTCAGTGTGGCTAAATAGATTCCTACCAGTCCTGCATCCAATTTTTTGGCAGGGGGCGGGGGAAGTGCTGATGAAGGTTTTAGGAAGCAACAGAGTGACTGTTCTACTGATCACATACACACTGACTCTCAAGTTTTTTTTATTAGGGTTAAGAATTGTGGGTTGTTTCTTCTGTGGGAAGCCCAGATGATGGGAAGACCATATATCAGTGTATTGCCTTGCATATAGAAGACCCTATGTGAGGTTTCTGGAATCTCCATCAAAAGAAATAGGAAGACCTCTGTCTCTGAATAGATAATATAGTTTAAATAGCCCAACAGTCTGAACCTGACGTAATAAGCTTGATATGTTCAAGTGCAATTCTATTCTTTCCCCCCTGAGAGAATACCACTTGGCCCAGCTAGATGGTGAGAGAGGGAAAGTGCATTCTACCATCTGCCTGCTACCTGTGGAAAAGCAGTTTCCTCATACATTCAAGCCTTGGACTGCATGCTTCCAGCAGAGGATTGCCCAGGATTTCATCAGCTGCTTGAGTTCAAGAGCTCAGCCCTGGTAGGCTTGCTGCCAAAATTTTGCTCCAGAAAAAGCTGCCCTTCTGGGTGGCTTTGGAACCAAGCGCACCCCACTTTTTATTTTTGTAGGCTTATGTATATGTATTTATTTAACTTAAATAAATATGACTTGGGGCCAGGTTGTTTGTGGGACCGCCTCTCCCTGCCCATTCTACCAGGTTAGACAGGATGGGTGCACTCCAGGTCCCTTCCCTTAAATATTGCCATCTGGTGGGACCTTGGAGACATGCCTTTTCTGTGACAGCCCCTACCCTTTGGAATAGCCTCACCTCTGAGGTTCAGAGAACCTCCACCCTATTAGCCTTCCAGAGTGCTGTGAAGACCTGGCTCTTGACCCAGGCTTGGAGCTAGGATAGTGACCCCAGCAAATGCAAGAGTGTATGGGACATTACAGTGCTGTGGTTGAGAAATATGGTTTGGTTGGTTTTATTTATTCTGCTTTTACTGATTATTATTGTGAGCTGCCTAGGATTATCTTGTATAAGATGGGCAGCCATATAAGCTTCTAATAAATAAGTGGGAGAGCACAACTTGGCCCCTGAAAAAAAAGGGGAGCAAGTTGATGACTAGCTTCACTTCCTTTCAGATTATAGCCTAACCAAGGAAGTCAAGGTGACAGTGATGGTGGCTCCTCCAACTTGAAAACCAGGTCAGTTGCTAGTAAAACATATTTTATCCAAGGTTTAATCCTGGATGACAGTGCTGACCTGGTGTATATTTCAGATGCCTGGTTGAAAGAAGAGGATGGAGTTCAACTCTGCCAGATTTGTCTTCTGAAATATTTTATAGTATAACAGGCTAGCAGTGAAAGGTTTGGAGGTGAGTGGCCATAAGCTATAGAAATTCCATCTTGCTGACAAGATGTTTCATTTGGCAATCTGCCAAATGCTGCTGTATTTAGGTGAGTAGGGTAGCACTGAGATTGCATCACAGTCCTGGATATGCAGCCCTTATCAATAAAGAATAGTCTCACTTTTTTTCTCCTTGTAGCAAAGTTTCACTGCAACAAACAAGCAAGGGACTAGGAAGTAGATACCTGGGGCATGGTGTTTTGTACAAGTCATTTCTTTCTTCTCTTGGAGAAAAAGAACTCAAAAATTGAATAATAGAACCATATGTCTGCTTCAAGAAAAGAGTTGCAGACCATGGTGAGTGTGTCACTGGGAATCTCTTATTCATGGATCCAAAGGCAGAAGTGTTGCTATAGAAACCATAGAACATATCCCTTTTGCCAGCTGGAGAAGACTTGTGGTTAACACCATGGATGGAATGACAGACACGTGGTACAGGAATAGAGGTGATCAGTGTGTCTATGAGATTGTTATAGAAAGAGAAAAGGGGGAACCAGGTAGCTTTGGTGGCCGCATTGGCACAACATACTAATTAAGCCAGCGTAACCCAAGTAACCCAATTATTTTACAAGGCATAACAAAACCCTTGAAATTAGCTGAGCTGAACACACTGAAGCCAGATTTACCAATTAACATTTGGGACCCCATTTACTGTAGATTATGACCAGCCCTGCAAAGTAATACTAAAGCAAGAAATGGTGAACCTGTTTCAGCCCAAGGCCCAAACTAGCTCCAACCAAGCCTATGCATAAACAGCCCACGCTGGGTGGCCCTGCACTGCTGTGGTCATACAGCTTTAAATGTGCTTGCCCAGATCTATGTTCACAAATAATCATACAACATTCCCACATGCACACACAGTGTGACACATCACATATACACACACATTCCATTCCCACATGCTCAGGCCCCATGTGCTCATGCCTTGAAGTTGCCCCCATGAAGTCTTCACTTCAAAATGCCAAGATGCTTGAATGAGTGGATACTGGGTTTCACTTTACTTCATTGTGCCTTTCCTGATAGCTTTGAAAAGGCAGCTTCCTCAGGAGAGAATGAAGAGGAAGATGGTTTCCAGAAGGGTGAGAGATGCCCACCAGGCTTCCTGCCCTGCCTTAAAAATGTTGTTTTAAAATACAAAAGAGTGATACAGGCATGAGATAAAGCAAGCAGGAACCCTCCAATATCTGTTGGTGTCATGCAGGCCCAAAGTACATTCCTGAAGGTAGAGATAAAACTAAGGGATACTGCTTGTTTTATCTCTACCTTCAGGAATGTACTTTGGGCCTGCATGACTCCAATAGATATTCTTTAAGTATAATAAGGGATGGTTGCATCCTAGTGTTTTGTCTGGAAGTATATTCTTCTGCCCAGAAAGATAAGCTGGAGTAGTAGGGAGCATCCTGAGGCTAATGGGTGTGGTAGGGAACAACCTTACTAATTTACTTTCTAATAAATGGGTAATTTGTGACTGGCTACACCAAAGATGGAGGCTCTTTTCTGAAGGGGTAAGCCTCTCATCACAGCAGTCTTGAATGTTTCCCAATGTTCCAGATGTGTCTCCCAACCCCAGAAGACTGGAGACCTCAAACATTGGACCTTCTGTGTGATTACATAAGCTGGTGGCTCAGCTCAATGGCTTACAGATCAAAGCAAGTTGCTGGGATGGCACAAGTATTCTTCCTATTTTGTAGAGTGGGAATTGGAACTGCCAAAGAAGCAGATGTTCCTATTACCTCTTAAATATGAACAATTAATGCAAGTTCTTAATAATGTTTATTGCTGTGGTTGGACCCTAGTCCCAAGTGATACTGGCATCAGTGAGAAAGATGAGTGTTACTTTACAGATGAGATGTGTAAACTTGTTCAGTGCTTATCTTAATAACATATATTGCACATTTGCATACTTTGAGAAACTCCTGGATCACAAATAGTTGCTCATTGCCCTTGTTCTTTTTCTTTACTAGAGTTCCAATGTTTGCTGCATCTTTGGTTATCCTAGAGCTATGTAAGATTCCTTCTCTACATTCTATGAAAGTAGCTGCAATGAAATGAGTCCTGTAGTAGTAGCTATAAACCGAACAGTGTTGCTTGAGCCCATTAGGGAGTAGGCATAATGACTTGTTATAAAGTACTGCTGCTGGTAGTTTCCCCTTTCCATTGAGTGCCACTGATTTGTGAGCCATACTTCCTTCCCAAAGGCAGCTTATGTCCTACAGGGAAACTTGTTTTTAAACAGTAACATCTTTGAGGAAATGGTAGCAGCCAAAGAAAAATCTTCTGGGTTGACTTTGAGTCTCCCAGTGATCGGAGCTGCAAGAAGATTTAATTCTTACCCAAATCATAATGGGGTGACTTGTCATTCAGAACTTATATAATCTCTTGCTAAGTATTTACCTGTATCTCTGTTAGACAATACACTTCCTAGGGTAGAGGCCTATCATTCTTATGTTGGTCTCCGAACTGACAGTGCAGAATGACTGAAAGTTACCTGACATAAGGTATACAGCAGTCTGAATACACAAAGCACAATATGGATTTTGAGTATCCGAGTGATAAAGTTCTGAAAATCATAATCAATAATATAAGGATTTTCCTTTCTCATTCTGCATGCTCACTGAGTATGCATTGCCCACAGGGCCTATCCCAGCAAAGCCTTTAATCACTGACTCATAATTAAACATGCAGTCTTTCCCTAGAGCTGTTCCCAAACCTACTTTCTTTCCATGAACATCTACAGAGATAGGCGTGTGAGGGATGTCATATGCATTATGACATCATCGTACAAATGACACAAATTACATACTGTACATCATTTGCACCATGATATGACTGACATAAATTACATAATTTATGCTATTTGTGTGATGATGTCATGATGCAAGTGACATCACTGTAGCTTTTACTGTGCACCTATAATAACTCCTTTCCATGACCTTGTTTACCTTCTAGGCCCAAAGAAGGCAAACCTTTTGTGGCCACCAGCTGAGGTATAGCTAATCCAAAATCTTTAGCATTAGTCTGTACTACACAGCTTCACGTTAACTTTCCAAAATGTTTAACTGAAAAACAGCATTACATCCGAAGATGTAAGCTGCACTGTGCAGATTCCTGCCCCAGAATTGGTAATGTTAAACTCTCTCCTGAACAAAAGTACATTATTAATAAATGTAGATTTCAATCCTCAGGTAATTCTTGCTTTGACCAGATGTTGCCAGCATCAACTCAGATAGGACACAGGAGTTCTTTTCATGTCAGTGAGCAGTTGGATTGCCATTGGCTTAAAAAATCTACTTTTGATGGATAGATGAAGAATTCATTCAAAAGTGATAGACTTCTCAGCAATTCTTTTTGCTTTTTGTACTGACCTGAATTATAAGGCCTTTGAAGTTATTTTTCATGTGGCTTTCCTTGATTGTGGTAACTGGGAAGCAATGTGTGGAAAGAAAAAAAAAAAAAGGAAGCTGAGTGGCAGATTTGCTTTCATGCTGAGACAGGAAGCATGTTCTAGGCTTGAGAATTGGTTGAAGTGGTTCTTGAGACGTATACTGGATTGAATGAAACGTGAAGCTGGGATTATTTATGTAAATATGTGTCTCTGTTTAAATATGTACGATTATGTAGAACCTCAGATACATAATTACCTAAAATGGTTAGGTTCATCATGTTTTTCTTTTTTCCCAAAGTAGCATGCATATCTTGCTCACTCATGCAATATACATACAAATCATAATGTGGTTTTGATTTGTTTGGTTTAGCATGTTGCATGGATGCCATTGTGGTATAGAAATAATAAATTATTATTTAGTGCATTGTGCAGTGTTCATCAATTGTGGCATATTAGATAATCCATAGTTAAATTATGTCTTAACAAGATGTGTGAGTCAGGTTGTAATGCAATTTGTTTGCTTATGACTTTGTCTCTCTCTCTTACGTGGCCATAAATACCCCAGATGCATCAGAGTTGCCTTAACACTAGTGTAACAAGAGTACCTTTTAAAAGCAGGCTGAGTCCAGTGAGTTTAGAGCCTGGTCAGATTTATTTTGGTTTATATATAAAACAGGATCAACAGATGAAAAGGAATAGAAAAGCAGTTTTAGAGCAAAGTTCTCAGCATAAGAAGTCAAGAGAAAGCTAAGAATAACATACATTATACTCAGAGTAAGCAACAAGTGGTCCTGGGCCATAAACAGCTCATGGGTCCCTATTTTGTGTCCCTTGAAGTGTCCCCTGGCTATGATTGCTGCAAATCAGAACCTCTACTTTCTGCTCGTTTGAGGCAGAAAATACATGAAAACCATAGCATACCTTCTAACTTAAGTTTAACAGATTAAAAATCAGCAACGCTTCTTTTCCAACTACAGAAAAATAGAAGACCCAAGTCTCACTCAAATGTGCAGTAAAGTCCTCCCTTTGCCCTGCCTACAGCTGCCCTCCCTTCTTCCTTCCTTCAAATGTTGAAGGTGCCTCTAGCCATAGAAAGCTTTTCTGCCTATGCAGAGAACTTCTAAAGTCTTTCTTTGGCACCACTCACTTGCTAGATAAGGTGGAAGCAGAACTCCTAATGAGATGTACACCAAGCTTACATATTAATAATGTGATGCCCTGCCATAACTAGTCAAACAATGATGAGATTTTAGAACTCTCAAGAACATCCTATCTTTTCGTAACAGAAGTCACAATAATTTAAACAGTTCAGTGTCTGGAAGAGAACAAAATGAATTGCTTAGCTAGAAAGAAAATGAAAATAGGCAGAAAGAAGTATATAAAGCTTAT